>NC_045455.1:147745-167355 GCF_002776525.5 Piliocolobus tephrosceles
GCGTCCTGACCCCCTGCACTGCTCGTCTCCCCCAGCGTCCTGACCCCTAGCACTGCTCGTCTCCCCCAGCTTGACCCTGGCTCTTCCTTGCTCCCTGACTGCGTCCTGACTATTTAGCTGGTTTTCTCTTGCACTGGTTTCACACTGGGATAGGGTGTAAATTCTTGTCTTGACTGAGTCTTACACCCTGATTCCCGATTTTGTCTTTAAAAATGCACTCCCTGATTCCATTTTCCATTCCTAGTTCTCCATTCCAATCCACGACAGTTTGGAATCAGTACACAATTCAGTAAGTTGTCTTATATGTGCAATGTGAGAAAGCTACCAAACAATTATCAGCATTTCCTGGGAAAGAGATGCGTGACTGACATGGTCAGTATTTTATATTGCTAGATGCTAAGTATTTTAAAATAAGCATGTATAATTTCTATAATCAGAAAAGAGGGTTAAAAACCCTTTTTGCTTTGGTATAATTAAAAAATACCTTCATGGGTTGAAAAGTTAATGCTGCTTTGTAAATACATTAAACACTAGGAGATTCTGCTGCAACACTTTAATAAAACAGCACTTGCTTGAACCTAAGCTATTGTCTAAATACAAGTTAACCATTTTCTTAAAGTTCAGGTAAAAAAACAAAACTACAACTAAAAGCTGTATTACTTACAGGATTACTAGGATATAAATCCACCAGTTTATGTGAAAGATAGAAAAGTTCTGTTCAGGAAAAAGCAGAAAAAGAACAATTGTTCATATCACATGTAATTTAAGACATGACTTCATTACAACTCTTCACAGTCACAGAATTCTGTTCTTACAGCAATGATTTCATACCTGTCTTTCCTTCTAGATACAAAAATTAACTCTCTAACTGGAGAGTTAGATGAAGGACACATGGTGCACAAGGTGGGAACAGACACCCCCTAAGAAACCACTTCCTGAATACTGCAGAGGATACAGCAAAGCACCTCACCTCTCTCAGAAGCTCATGCCTATCACACCAAGGGCCCATTATGGACCATCATAACCACTCACAACCAATTTGGTTGAGCAAACTTTTATCAGATCAGTGATACAATGTAATCTTGAGAAATGTGTAAATCCTGGCATTTCGAGATGACGTTTCCTACATGCAGACTTGGATTCAGCAGACCAGGACAGCTGCAGATGCTGTATTCCCAACCAGCTTCCACAAATGCAACGCTGCTGGTCCACAGGCCACACTCTGAGCAGCAGGGATTCGGTGAGGGTTTTCCTTCCTGACAGAGCTCACCATTCGGTTTAGAAAAATTTAAGGACAAATGCATCCCCAAACACAGCTAAATGTCAAATGTTAAAAATACGGAAAACATGAGCAAACAATCTGCTCCCCTCCGATTTCGAAGTAGTTATCGACTCTTACCATATCAGATTTCCAATGGAATTTACAAAACAAAAAGGAAAAAAATGGCAGAACTGACACCCAACAATTTAAAGTTAACAAAGCTTGAAACATAAATGATATCTGAGAAAAGGTAGTAGGAAACAGCGATAAAGAACTAATTGTTCTGATGGGAAAACAAAATTGGCCATTTGCTACTTTCCTAAACATTTCCTCCCCAGTTGTTACTTTCATAGTAGGGTTCCGTTATGTTACCTGCAATCTCAACTATCCAGAATTTCGGCAAAATTTCAAGTTACAGAAAAAAATTGTTTTATGTCTAAGAATTACTTTAATTTAAAAAAAATCTTACCATTGGCTTTATTCAGCTCTACAAGCGTCCCTATATGTACAGGTAAACAACTTGCATGGAAAGGATCTTTCTCCATTACTCTGAAAGTTAAAAAGCGACACATTACTACCCCAAAACAGTAGGTGGTGGCACTCACGAGGATCGGCTATGTGCAGTCATTACAGCATCACGTATGATGCTGTGGGTTATAATACTGCACTTTCTTCACTCCATTATCTTCAGGTTGATTCCGTTAAGGCCACAATTAAGTGACAAATTAAAGAAAAAATTCTGGTTTGTTTGAAAGGAATAAAAACAAACGTTATCACAAACATTTACTTTAAGTCAACAGAATTATAATATATAAAATAAGTAGGCCGATTATTTAAAAGAACCAAAACCAATAGGAAATGCTATTAGGTTGGTGCAAAAACAATTGCAGTTTTACCATTACGTCCAACAGCAAAAACTGCAATTACTTTTGCACCAACCTAATAAATAGGTTACGTGTTTTGTCAATTAAAATTTTTGTAATTTCAAGGATTTTAAACCCAACCAAGATCTACAAAAAATAGTATATGTCATTTAGCTAAAGTTTAAATTATGCACACTGGAAAACTGATGCATGTGGGAGATGGCTTAGCTACTGAGTGCAGCATATTGAACACCCAGCATCCACAGCGTGGGTCTCTAATTGAGAATGAATTTTACAAAACAATGTGCCAAAATGGTCTTTTCAAACTTGGAAATTATCAAGATCAGTAAGAGCAACGGGTATATCCCTCCCAAGTTAATGTAATAAATCTACAAATATGCATAAACTCATGTCTGCAAACTGCTCTCTTAAGACAGCCCCCGGTTCTGCGCTCTACAAATGGTAAAGGTGACTTAAATTATCACCTAGTTCAGGATGATTCAGAGAGCACATCCATGAATCACTTAGGTAAGACGGAGTGAACTCCACGTTCCTACAGAAAAACTGATGGATATACTTACACAGAAGTAAGTTTGTAGCACATTTTAAAATCACAGTTATAATAATGTCGCTCAGCTAAAGACACTACTACATCCAGATTCTCTTGCAAGCCATCTACAGACTCAGGGATGACCGTTTCACTAGGCTTATTATACTGAAACACAGAGAAATGTAAACATAAACTCAATGAGCAAAAACAAAATAAAATGCGATTCAATTTGTGTTTGACCCAAGTGGTTAAAACATTTACAAGAACAAATGTGAGCCTCTGAAAACTTATAACTTTAGGTTGTATAAGTACTCCTCTCAGTAAGTGTAACTCCCTTCTCAATTTTATCACAGAATTCCATAGTGGGATGTATTTCTCAAAGTAAACATTCAGAAGCATAACAAAAAAAATCTTCATTTTCATGCAACACCATTCCATTTACTTGGTAATTCAATCCTTTAGTATAAGGAGTCTTTCAGAGGAAGACAGGTATTTTTGGAAGTTTTTTTTTTGGAATCTTATGTATTTTAAATGCTCTATACTTGAAAATGTGCTAAATTTAAAAACTTTTAATTTCAAAAATTTAATACAAGACTAGATGCCAAATTTAATGGAATATGATATTTACATAAAGCAAATGCTAACTCTTTGGTTTTACTTACTTTTTTCAATTTGTTCTCAAATAGAAAACGCAGCAATTCCTGTTCTTCATTACACAGCTTGCTAAGAGGTAGTGATTCAAGAAGTTCTTTTTCTTAAAAATGGTGAGAAAAAAAAGAATATCCTCATAATATTTATAGAGGGAAAAAAGCCCACAACTAAAAATATTATTCTGTAGTTCTTGGTCTAAGTAAATCAAACTCAAAAGAGAACATAAGAAGATCAAAATGTGCTACAGAAGTTGACACAGTAGTTCCAGGCCTGAAGATGGGAATCATCTGGTAGGTGGAGGCACTCTTCTAGGGCTGAGGCCAGGTCCCCAGGTGGCTCTTGTCACCTAAGAACCACAGTCTCCGCACTCCTGACGCTGCGTGGATCTTGCTCTGCTGGGGACGGGGGAGCCTGTGCACTGCGGGTGCTAAGCAGGACCTCTGGCCGCCAGCCGCTAGATACCAGCAGCAACCTCTCAACCTCCCTCCCTGACCCTAAGCTGTGACAATGTCTCCAGACATTGCCAAATGTTCCCAGGGGGGTGAGGGGCGGCAAAATCACCCTGGCTGGTTGAGAATCCCTGCACTAGGCTAAAATACATTAGAATCCCATTAATTCAACTACTCTATTTTCTGTTTCCCTTGTTTACCCACCTCACATTACTGCCAACATACTTGGGACTGTGATTCTCAGTGCCTGTGGTACATTAGGATCACTTGGGAGCTTTAAATCATCTGATAGGATCTCACCCGGAGACTCCCACTCAACTGCTCTGGAGTTGGGAACTGGACATGGATGTTTCTCAATTTTCCCAAGGATTTAAAGAGCAACACGGTTGAGAATCACTGAATGAGATACTGAAATCCTGGTTTAAACTATCTCAATCACTTCTCAAAAAGATGGTCTCTTCCTATTACAATCCCTAGATTCGGACAGCACAAGGCACCGTACAATACTGCATTCTGCAATGTGCTTTACATTTGAAGACATTAAGAAAGTCAGTAAGTCTATTTAAACCCGTACGTGGCCTACTGTTGACTTAGAAGATTTCAGAGGCAAAAAATCCAAACAATACTAATTTTGCTAAACATAAAACACCAGAGTTTCCAAACCTTCTTGTGCTGTCAACATGTGGTGTGATGTCAAAAGATCAAATGCTTCAAAACAGTAGACATCGAGCTTCAAAGCTTCTTTGTAGCTGTAGGTAGCCAGAGTTCGGTTATCTAGAGCATCATAGATTTTCCCGCGTAGAAGACAAATAGAACTCTTTATCTGTTGGGAAAATAATGAGTCGCATATTAAGTCAGTCTTTTTAAACTTCCATTTTTTTTTTTCCTTAGAGGCAGAGTCTCACTCTGTCTCCCAGGCTGGAGTTCAGTGGTGCGATCATAGGTCACTGCAGCCTTGAACTCCTATGATCTCAAGTGACCCTCCTACCTCAGCCTCCTGAGTAGCTAGGATTACAGGCGAACACCACCACGAACAGCTAATTTCTAAAATTTTTTCTATAGACAATCTTGCTATGTTGCCTAGGCTGCTCTCAAACTCCTGGCCTCAAGTGATCCTCCCACTTTGGCCTCCCGAAGTGCTGAGATTACAAGCATGAGTCACCATGCCTGGCCCTTAAACTTAACTTTTGATAGAGAATTGTGTTTTAGAATACTGAGAAGTTTTTATTGCATTTAAAAGGATTTAATCACAACTGTCAAGGCATGAATAAAAACACACACACACACACACACACACACACACACACAAAACCAGCAAAGTTTCTTCAATTCATCTTCCCTGGGCTCTCACCGCTGTTCCAACACATCTTTATAACAAAAGCACATGTCACAGCTACTAGGTTCATTACTTGTTTTGTCCAAAACAGTGCAATGATTTAGAGACGGCAAACAGTGTGTGTATGCATGTGTATAAAACTCCAAGATCGACAGTATGATAGGTAGACACCCCTCAAAAGGATCTTCATGAACAGAAACTGGCAGCAATGCAGCACAGTGGTCAGAGCAGTCAGCACAATGGCCTGCTGGGGCAGAACAGACCCGCGTTCAAACCCCAGCTCTGCCACTTACTTGTAACCTTGGACAAGTGATTGAACCTCTCTTGGCCTCCATTTCCTTTCCTCATCTGTAAAAGGGTAAAAACACTAACTTACAGAACTCTGTGAGGTCTAGAGATGCTACCCTCTCTGTGGTGCTAGCACACAGTAAGGTGTTCAACAGCCATCTCACGACCACCATAAACAAGAAGATATGGAAATCTGATGCACATTCTAGACTCTGGACCTCAAACACATAACTGAATTGAAAGATGATCCAGCAACAGGCAGCTAAAATCATTAAGGATATGAAGAAGATGCGTAAAGTAAAATTTTAGAAAAATTAATTATAAGAGTCTTCAAGATAAGCAATATCCTAGGATTTACTTTTTTTAAAAATCTAATTTCACACAATCAATAACAATCATTACAAATAAATCACACATTTCGTGGCAGGTAAGTTAATGGACAAGAGGTCCTAAAATAATGACTGAACCAGACACTCTCACAAATGCATTTCTTAGCAGAAGAATGTGCTTCCTAACACATAAATTAATGAGTGGCCAGAAAAAAAACCAACAGACAAAAAAAAACCTAGAATATGTAATATTCTTTTATGCTTAAAAATAACTATCCAAGGTGAAAAGTAGACGAATAAAGTTCTACCAAAAATACAAAGAATAAATGGGCCAGGTGTGGTGGCTCATGCCTGTAATCCCAACACTTTGGGAAACTAAGGCAGGAGGATCACCTGAGCCCAGGAGTTTGAGACCAGCCTGGGCAACACAGTGAGACTCTGTCTCTACAAAACATTTTTTAAAAAATTAGCTGACTGTAGGGTTGCATGTGCTTGTAGTCCCAGCTACTTGGAAGACTCATGTGGGAGAATCACTTGAGCTTGGGAGGTTGAGGCTGTAGTGAGCTGTGATTGTGCACTGCACTCCAGCCTGGGCAACAAAGCAAAGACCCTGTCTTAATTAAGAAAAAAAAAAAGATGTGGGAAAAAAGATAAATTGGTAGGTAGGTCAGGTAAGGCTTACAGGGATTCTTTCTGAATAATAAAAATATTCTAAAATTGACCATGGTGAGGTTTGCAAAGCTCTGTGAATATACTAAAAGGAATCAAACCATACAGTTTAAATAGGTGAACTGCATGGCATATGAATTAAACCTCAATAAGTTTTTATTTAAAAAAAAAAAAAATCCAGATTAGTGATCTGTAAATGTCACTTAATACGTTATTATACAATTTCTACCAGCAAGGAATGTGCAATTTCATGGAGATATGAAGTATACAAACTGAAATACACAAAATTACACAGCAATGTACTTCGAAGCAAACAGGAACACAAAACCATTTCCTGGAAAGAAACAATGTAAGCTAATCGAAGTTTCTTGGTGTAGGTCCAAAACACTGTTGAAACACAGAAAGAAGGAGAAAAATTATGCCACTTTTAGGGAGTAGCTTAAGACATCAGAGAAGGAAGATTTCAAGCCAGCCTATTTTGGATGCAGGCATCTGCAGTTACAATTACAGCTTCCAACTGAGGGCTCAGAAATGTCTCAGAATCTTTTTTGGTTTTGGTGGGCAAATCAAATAAATTGGCAACCACAATTGTTTTAATACAGTAACACTCCAGTAAAAGAAGATAATGTATTTCTACCACGTAATGAGGGCAATTCTCGCTGCCGTTACTGAGGTGTGCTAACAGTACTACTTACTGAAGACTGTGACATTTCCCAGTCACTGGAGGGATCTTTGAAGCCACTTTCATCCTTCAAGTATTTTTCAAATAATCTTTTGTTGATTGGCTCTTCCATATCAAGAATATCAAGGGCCTGCTGGTGCTCTTTTGCAGCATACTATGTGGAAAACAGAAATGCCACTCATCACCCACCATTTCTAACACTAAACATATGATCCAGATTTTTAAAGGATAATATATATTATATCCATTACTTAAATATAAAATGTCTAAAGTAGAATTTTCTTCATGCATGTCAGCTTTTAGCAAATGAAGAATCAGTATTTTACAGCAAACAATACTAAGGAAAAGAACACTTACTCGTGAAATACTTTACTAACCTGCTAAGCTACATCACTAAAATTCTCACACATATATAAGGGATGCATAACACTCATTTTATTCAACCAAATAAAAATGAAATTGTGAGCATACTTACATGGCACCTAGCTGCAAGGTAACGACATGCTTCATACAACTAGGAAAGAAATTAATTTGTTTACATAGTGGTCAAAATAATACGTATTTTCAGTTTCAAAGAAAGCCATAAGCGTAAAATAGAGCTAATTTCATAATTTCTCGTTTTACTCTTGCAGTTAAAAAAAAATTCCAGTCTTGTTAAACCGTATTTATTATAAACCTACTGTTTACTAGGCACCAAGGATTCAAAAAGGAGTAAGGCCCTGCCCCAGGAGGTTGTGGTAGGGGAGCCGTGAACTAAGCACAACAGGTAAGCATGATGAAAGGGGTCACAGAAAGCACCAGCCAGGTGGAGAAGGAAACATCTGCAGGACAGCAAGTGAGGCAGCGAGTAAGTGGTCAGAGGAGTGGAGCGCTGGGCAGCACTTCAAGCACTGAGTGTGAATAACTGCTGGGTGTCCAAGGAGCTCACAGCAGCCCCACGTGACTGGAGCACGTGTTCCAGGTATTGATGGTGGTGAATTAGATGCAGACTGGAGAGAAATCACGGAGGGCCTCACAGACCTACTGATGCATCTGACTTTATCCTGCAGGTAATGGGAAGTCACTGAATGACTTTGTGGGAATATAATCACATCTGTGTTTTAGGAAGACTACTCACCCCTGTAACAGTTCACAAGATGAACTGGACACAGGGAAGGTGAGCAGAGAAAAACTGTTACTGCGGAAAAGAGACAAGCAGCGAGGCTGTAACAGAACAGACAAAGAATCAAAGGCCTGACACGTATCAGTGGGGAGAAAAGGAATATCCATGATTTCACAGCTGTTTAGAAAACAGTCTTCAGAATTTAGACTAGATGGGAGATGGGGAAAAAGAAGGTGACAGATGAGGTGTAAGACATTTTCCCTTCACATTCGGTAAAAAAAATTGGGCCTACTGTGATGACTCACATCTATAATCCCAGCACTTTGTGAGACCAAGGCGGGAGGACTGCTTGAGACCAGGAGTTCAAGACTAGCCTGGGCAACATAGTGAGGCCCCGTCTCCACCAAAAAAATTTTAAAATTATCTGGGTGTGGTGGCAGGCACCAGTAGTCCCAGCTACTAGGGAGGCTGAGGCAGAAGGACCACAGGACCATGCAAACCCAGAGTCTGAGGCTACAGTGAGTCACAATCATCCCACTGCACTCCTGGGTGACACAGAGACCTCGAAAAAACACAAAAACAAAGAAAAATCGCATAAATTTAAATAACTTCAACATAATGGAAATACACCTAAAACACTAATGACTTTTTTTTTTGAGACGGAGTCTCACTCTGTTGTCCAGGATGGAGTGCAATGCGTGACCTCAGCTCACTGCAACCTCCACCTCCAGGGTTCAAGTAATTCTCTGCCTCAGCCTCCCAAGTAGCTGGGATTACAGGTGACTGCCACCACGTCCAGCTAAGTTTTGTATTTTTAGCAGAGATGGGGTTTCACCATCTTGGTTTTGAACTCCTGACCTCGTGATCCACCCGCCTTGGCTTTCCAAAGTGCTGGGATTACAGGCGTGAGCCACTGCGCTCAACCACTAATGACATTTTTTTAAAGCTCTGAAGAGCTTTAAAGTTCGTACCATTACTTACTTTGTCCATTACTTACTTTGTCCAGTTTTCGTGACCGGAGTGCATGGGCGGCTCTGTGATATTGTGCTGTCAGGTAAAGACATTGAGCCAACCAATAGATGTCCTGGGGTTCCTCTGGAGGGAAAAATTCACATAAGTGGTCAGAGGTACAAGGTGAAATAGAAAAAAATTTAAGATTAATCAGAAAAACAATTAGCATTATCACTTACCATGAGAGAGTGAAGCTACTTTATCTGCCCAAAATAGAGCACTTTGATACTGTTGCTGCATACCAAAAAAAAAAAAAAAAAAAGTGGTAACTGCCCTGTTATTTCAACAGTCTTAAACTGGTATCTAGTATTATTATAATTCTATGTAATAAATCTACATCTCAAGAGAACAATTTGTTACATCTCTATCTTATATCTCACATCGGGTGAATTTTAGTTCAATGTCACAATACAAATATTACTGTAATATCTGTGTATATACAACTCATGAAGATAATTTTTTAAAACTCATACACTGTAAAAATGTATCGTGAAACATACAAGTGAAACAGCAAAAGCTAGTCTAACAATTCTTGTGCTATTTATATAACACTTTCAACGATCTGTTAATGAATCCCAAAGTGAAATTTAGTAGATAGAACACTATACTCAAATACCTTATATCAAACAGTTGCAGTTTTAATAGCACTCAAATTTAAAAACACACAAACATAAATTACCTAAGCTTCACTGAACATGGGCAAGAACTCGCCTCCTCCAAGTCTAACAGTTAAGGAGCCGACAATGAGAGCCAGCCACCCAGTGACCTACGGCTAGCTTTAGTCCCTGTTCTGCTCCTCGGTCCTCAGTCTTCTACAGTCTCTGCCTCAGTTCCCCTGGAGGCAAGCCAGAACCACTGCTGCCAGCCCGAGGCAGGAGGAATGGCAACGGGATGGTTACAAATATGCTCAATACCGGAGTCTCCGGCTGGAAACCAGTCCTGTCATATTCCTCACTACGATCAAAAAACACTGAATTCAACTGACTTATGGTAAACAAAAACACTGCCCTCCAAATGGACTGCAAACATGTGGCCACGTCACTTAGCACCCAATTCCGAAAACTCTGCATTACCATGGCTTTTCTTTCCCTTCCTTTCCAATTTCCTGAAAGAGCAAGCATTTCAACAAAAAATAAACGACATTATAGATAAAACTGATGCTGCTGATTCTCGAAGACACTTCTTTCCTTAAACACTGTTACTCACTCAAAGGTAGTGCAGGGAACAGACATAGTTAACGAGAATTTTTAAAGTACTGATTTCAGACAACAGGCTTCTGCACATCTTTATTCACTTAAATTCAGTCCAATAAAAATTACAACTAAACCTCTCAAAAATGTTTTATTCGCTAGCCCTGCAATTTTCCTTCAAAAATTGTCCCTCAACTTGCACTGAGTAGTCGGCGTTTCTTGGGCACCTCCTCCGCGCCAGGCGCAGAACGAGGCTCAGACCCGAGAGCGGCGCCCCCTGCGCTCGGGGGCCTCCACTCCCCGGGCTGTGCCCCTCCCAGCGGCAGGGGCCGCTCCCTTCGGGGTAAGGCGGGGACAGCGCCGCTGGCCCCCGATGAAGGCCCAGGGCCGGCCCAGTCCTTCCACACCAAGAGCCCTGATGGCAGTCACCCCGGCCCCACGCCGCGCGGAAACGGACCCGGCGCGGCCTGCCCGGGCCCCGCACCCCCCGTCGGGGCCGCCCACCTGGTCGAGGTACTGCCGGACGCGCTTCCGCAGCCGCTCTAGGTTCATGGCCGCGCGGGCCCGGCCTCACGCCGCACTCCGCCGTCCGGCGCGCGCCTCCTGCCCGCTCCGCGCCCCGTGCCCGTGCCCGCGCCCGCCGCCGCCGCTGTCGCCGCCGCCCCAGAACTCGAAGGCCGCAGACCCGCACCCCCACCCGGTGCTGGTGCGCCGCCCAGGCTCTTCCGCTCCAGACAGGCTCCGCCCCGGAATTCCCCAGCAAACGAGTCCCATCTGGCGCGGGAAACCGGCCCTGAATTGCTGGTTCCGATGCCTCTCCTGGCAAGTGGGTTTCTGGCCGCCGAGGGGCGAGAGCGCGGCCTCCCCGGAATCACGGCGGCGCGTCTGGGCATTGGCGAGAGACTCAGGAGGGCTCTGGGCTGGACCACCCACCCGGGCAAAAAAGCAGGTGGCTGAGCAATGGAAAGGGGGGCTTTGGCTGAGCCTTCCTTCCCCAGAATGTAGTCAACATTTTAAAAATAAGAGCAATGCACTCTCATTACCAAAAAAAAAAAAAAAAAAAGAATTGTGTGCACAAACAGCAAAGGAAGTCAAAAGACAACCTAGGAAAAATTGAAACCTATCACAAAATGCGAATTTCCTTATAACGTAGAGCCAGTATTCCCTTTGCTTATATGTAATAAGTAAGTGGGAAGAGATCAATGGTTCAGGAGAAAGACAAAAAACAGTTCACAGGGAAAGAAATGCAAATAGATTTTAACATACGAAAGAAAGCAACTTATGTTGTTTATCAAGAACTTACATTAAAACAACATAAGCTATTGACTGACTATAGATTTTTCTTTGTCTCACAGACTCCAGAAACTTGAAAATAATGGCCGACACAGCAGTAAGGAACAAAATGCCTTAAACAATTGCCCCTGTGGCATGGGGGGCAGTGACTGAAGTGAGTCTCACACTCATGTCCTGATAAATTTTGCATCCTTTAAATAGTTCAGACTGCACTGAGCTATTTTTCTTTCCTCAAAACCTTCTATCATTGTATTTCCTCTACCACACTTACTAACTGGTTAAACTGATAGGGCTCATAAATATTGTGTATTACCTCACATGACAAAATGGACTTTGTAAGAGGTGATTAAGTTAAGATGGTTTGTGTGGCTGGGTGTAATGTAATCACAAGAGTTCTTACACATGAAAGTGGGCGGCGGGGGTGAGAGAGAGACTGGAAGATGCTGCTGCTGGCTTTGAAGATAGGAAGGAAGGAGGAGAAGGAGGGAAGGGAAGGGAGGGGAGGGGGAAGGTAGGTAGGTGAGCCGGCAGTGCAGGTGGCCTCCAGAAGCTGAGAAAGGCCAGGGACTGGATTCTCACCTAGACGCTCCGGGAGCACAGCACTGCTGATGCCTTGATATCCTGCAGAGACCATTTCAGGTAGTGATCAGAGGTTAGCAAACAAAATTAGAGCTCTGCCAAATATGTACATGCCCAAGGCTGGTTTAACTAACAGAATGTTCTGTTAATTTTCCTCTCCTTACATTCTCTCCCAGTATTTGCCCTTGTTAAAGAAGATAAAATTTCAGGACCCTCTAAATTTACTACAAGGGGGAAGTTAAGCCCTGGAGACTGAGTCACAGAGCATGTTTGCAATTCTGCAATACTGA
The DNA here is from genome assembly GCF_002776525.5 of Piliocolobus tephrosceles. NCBI lineage: Eukaryota > Metazoa > Chordata > Mammalia > Primates > Cercopithecidae > Piliocolobus > Piliocolobus tephrosceles. The sequence goes on from NC_045455.1 coordinate 160,289, forward strand.
GTCTTGTGAAATTGAGTGTGTAAAAATCTGTGTTTTGTGGTTTTAAAAGATAATTCCTTCCTTAAAGTAGTTCCTGAAATATGGTCAGGAAAACAAGACTTGGATTTTCAGTATGACCAGAATATTAAATATGCAAAGTGGTTTCTCAAGAATTTAAATGACCCTGAAAGGAAGAGAGAACAATCACCCTTCTCACTGATTAGTGAGGTGGTATTGTCGCCACACGAGAGCAGTTTACAAAGTTAGGGAATTCTGTTGGCTGAAACTGCAAAATGTTGAGGCTTTGAAAGAGCAAAAGCCATGATTAAGAAGTCAATGATTGGCAAATATGTCTTTGTTGTCATTTTACAAAGACAGTTCTCAGGTTCGGAATTAACATCTATCCAAATGTCAAATCTCGATCTACCTTGCGTTTCTCCACATCCTGCGGCTGCATGCTCCGGTGCTGCCTTGGAGACCTGTCCAGGTCCACCTGGACCCCACAGACAGGGGCTGTAAGCGTCACCTGCAGAGTTGGGCGGAGGAAGTTCAGAGCTTCCCTGCCGGGACATGAGCACCCCACTAACACTTAAAAAGAAAAACCTTCTGGGTTAATACCTTTCCTTTGAATTAACCTCCATCCAGGTAAAAAATGATTGATAAGTAAATGTTTGTTAATTAAAATTGAGGCTTTCTGTTGGCTTATAAATGTTAAGCTTTGTGGCACTTACTGATGTGGAAAGTAAGACCCAGTGAGGGTAACTTACCTAAGCGAGGTCCCAAAGCCGCAACTAAAACCAAGTCCCTGAGCTGACAATGGCCTCTTGGATGTCGTACCCATTCATGAGTATACCTGGGGTTTTAAGGCAAAAGCACGCTGTGGGGACACTGAGAACATCAGCCTGAGGTTTGCAGCTTCCCCCCTCTCGAGACGATGCCCTCTGGGTGGCGGTGATTGGGTTCTGCCAGTGCGGGGAAGCTCTGCAGGGTGAAGGGAAGCCTGGAGAGGGATCTGCCAGACCCCGCGTCGCCAGCATCACCTCCTGAAACTGCAGTAAATGGACTGGGAGGCTACGAGAAGCAAGCCGAGCCACCCGGACAGAGCATCCTGAAGTGCCCGACGCCTTTTCTTCCTAGCATCCTGTCCCACCACCTGCAGGACACAGTAGCACTAGTCATCCTGCACAGGCTCCCTCTGTAGCTTCTTAAAGACTGCTGTCCTCAGACAGGGGCCCAGCCCTGCGGACATGAGGGTAACAGCCAATTCCGAAGTGTTGTGATCTCTAGCTGGTTATCTGTTTATCTTTCTCACTATCAAATTAACTGAATAATGCCCTCTTTTTGTTAGGTGGTTATGAACTTTGTCGTGAGCCATGAAAGTGTTCACTGGTCTCAATTTTGATGTCAGATTTGGGAAAGCACTTTCTAGTACAGGTTGTTCTTCTCATTGGCTCATTCACGCGTGCTTTGGTCTCCTGTGCCAGTGTTCTGCTGGGAGCGGGTGACGGGGTGCAGATTGTGGAGGGCCCTGCGAACACAGGCTTGATGCCTGTGGAGGCCACAGTGGCAGTCCTCAAAGGGACACCAAAATGGAACTGAAGGATGGGTTGGCCCAGTGGATAGGGGAGGGAGTGGGGGTGGGAGAAGGCCCAGGGCTTTCAGGGAATGCAGAGAACCTCATCTGGCTGCAACGCAGTGAGTTAGGGCCCGTAAGATGAATGAGGAAAAGCTCCCTACAGCGATGTGTGAAAAAAAAAAAACTGCATCTGGATAATCTACAATGCTTACAGGTGTTGCCCAGTGCCAAAAATATTTTATTAACACAGTTTGCTTATGCCAAGACATATTATCCTTATCGCCTGAAACATAGTGCTGGGGATAATTTTTTAAAATGACAGCAGTATTTCACTGAAAAAAGCATGAAATCATCTAATCTGGAGATAGACACACACCACACACTGGCACACACCCCCACCAGACACACTACACACCGCACACTAGTCCACACACACCACACACAACATACCACACACCACATACCAGTACAAACCCAACAGACATACTCCACACCACATACCACACACATACCCCACAGACACATCACACACCACACACTAGTGCACACAACACAGACCACACACACACTACAGCCCCCCGCCCAACACCACACAGGTAACTATGCTTACAAACTGCTGATTCCAGTGAATGTGGCACTTGGTGACTGGTGACATTCTTCTTGATCAGTCCTCCTTATTCTGGGTTACTTTGTATGTATTGAGAATTAGACATTATTTTGCCACAATTTGTGATTTGATGAAAACATTGGGAAAAACATGAGAAAGAGTGATGGGGTGTTGGAATTGTGGGCTCCTTAAAATTTCCCCTCAGCCTTGTAGAAAATGAGAAAATCTCCAAGTATCTGGTTAATTTGCCTGGGTACTTCAGTCAGCGGCATCTTTTTTGTTCGTTTTTGAGACAAGATCTCCCTCAGTCACCCAGGCTGGAGTGTGTTGGTGGGATCTCTGATCACTGCAGCCTAAACCTCCCAGGCTCAAGCAATCCTCTCATCTCAGCCTCCTGAGTAGCTGGGACCATAGGCACCACCACACCCGGCTAGTTTTTGTGTGTTTTGTAGAGATAGGGTCTCACTGTGTTGCTTAGGGTGGTCTTGAATTTCCAGACTCAAGCAATCCACCCCGTCCCCCGTCCCCCACCACCCCTGCCGTATCAGCCTCCTGAGGTGCTGACAGGTGTGAGCCACTGCCGGCCAGCCGCATCTATTTCACAGGACGTGCATTCTGGAGATTGCCGCTAGTGGGCACCATTTCTCCATGCGTCCATGGGCTTTTCTCTAAGGTCCTTGTGAGGCGATGGCTGCTGGCCTGGGGCATTTCATGTTTTGAAAGTCTCTCCCCAGACACGCACTTATGCAGGTGAAGGACTCTGAAGGTTGTCTCGGGGCCCAGATCACAGAATCTGAGAGGCAGTGGGTTTTACAGATGGATTTCCTAAGGGTTCAGTTTAAGGGGTTCTTTCCATTTTGCCACTGTTTTGAGGGTCAGTACAATTTGTGGTTCCCCCTCCCCAACCTGTGGGTTACATAAATCTGGTCTTTAAAGAACTATTTATTGTCTACGGAGTTTTAGGACATTGTAGTTACTGTTGAGGAGAGAAGACAATTAAATACCTGTACAAGAAAAGTCCTAGTTGGTAAATACTGAGAGCTTTACAGCTGCGTGACCAGAATGATATTTCACGAGTAGCTCCAGCCCAGTGTGGCACATCTCTGGACCTGAAAACAAGCTCAGTGTAACATGGGACAGACGTCTTGTGTCAGTCTTGCTGGTTTTAATGAAGTTTCAATGTGTGTTTCCCGACCGGACCCGTGTGCTGAACCCAGCTGTAGCTCACCGGAGTTTGCCTTCTCTGCTAAGCAAGTCTGACCTCCAGGCTTGGCAACCATTTCTGGAACAGAGACCTTTCACAGTGTTAGCACCCGAAGGGCCTGGACTCCATCAGCTGCCCAGGTTGCATTTCTAGAACATTCCCTCATATCTGGAGCTCTATCCACATAGCAACCAGAGGGGCTGACATGCACCCTAAGGCCAAAGACATCGCCCTTTTATAGTGGCCTCGTTCTTCTCTGAGACAGATGAGGTCTGGGAGTCCTGAGAGTGGCCTTGTGTGACCCTTCTAGTGGCGCTGACTGATTTGGCAGCAGGGAATAGTGTGGCAATCAAACCCGGCAGAGCCACGGCCAAAGGGCTGCGATGTCCAGCAGGCCCATGTCCTACTGACCTGGAGAAAACACACAGCAGCCACTGCTGTATCGACTTTGGCTTCACCATTGCAGGGTGGGGATGGGAGTGAGGCAGAGGCGGCTTTCAAGGCTCAGAATGAAGGAGGCTCTTCAGGTGAGAGACCTGCACACCCGAGGGCAACACCCTCCTGTTCTGCAGGAGGCACTCCCTTCCCTCACCCCAGTACCAGCCTGGGCCACGCCTGCAATTCTTCTTCCTCCTTCTCCTAACCCTAACCCTAACCCTAACCCTAGCCCTAACCCCGTCCCCTCCCCTCCCCTCTCCATTTCTCCTCCCTACTTCTCATCTCCCTCCCCCTCCCCTCCCACCTCCCCCTGGCGTGGCTTCTCCTCCCCTCCCTCCCCCTTCCCTCCCCTCCCTTTCCCCCCTCACTTCTCCTCCCCTCCCCACCCTTCCCCCTCCCCTCCCCTCCCCCACCCCTTCCCCTCCCCCAGAAAGGCTGCTGTTTGGTCCTGAGAACATTATTCTCTTTTTAATCTGTCTTAAAGACTACCCTCCCTCACCCCCCCCCACCCCCCCCCTCCCCCCCCCTCCCCCCCCCTTCCCCCTCCCCTCCCTCCTCCGTCCTCCTCCTCCTCCTTCTGTCTCTTCCCCTCCTCTCCCACTATGGGACTACTTTTCTTCCTTCTTTCTTTATTTTCTTCCTTTCTATCTTTAACCCATGTGTCCTGTGTGCCCACCTCACACAGGATAGGCTTCTGTTCCCACTGCTCCATCCATTTTATTTATGATGGTTTTAAAGTATTTCAAAGTTCTACAGGTTTCAATTAATTTGATACCCAGTGTAACATGGGACAGACACATCTCTGGATCTGAAAATGCAGCTGGTACTTGACCTTTTCAGGTCATCAGAGCTCGTGGGTGGCTGGTTTTTACACTAAGGCTGCTGACAGGATGCTCATTTGCCCACTAACTCTCTGAGCCAAGTCCAGAAGGGAAAAGAGCTGACATCATGGCTCTTCTGTGTAATGGGAAGATTTTATCTACTTCTTGACTATGTGTAGCAATTTGTCAGTCTTTATAAACTGTTTGCTCTCTGGAAAGAGACAGATTAAAAAGAGAATAATGTTCTCAGGACCAAACAGCAGCCTTTCTAGTTTTGTGATAGATCCTTTAAAGTTCATTGCATTACGGCCTATCAGGGAGAGCTGGCAGGGCTGGCAGAGTACAACCGTTGTGGGGTGGAACAAGGAGGGGACACACAGGCAGACATATTCAGAAAACGCTGCCAGAGTCAACCCTAAACTGCCACCTCGAAAAGGAGATGCAAATTCGAGGCTTGCAAACCAAGGACATAATTGCTATGGAGAGGCCATTTTTCCACCAAGTTTAGCGCAGATGTGGACTGTTCATAGAGGTCCTGTGCCCAGTTGGGCTTCACGACAGAGAGGGCTGGGGCCACCTGGAGAGGTCATGGCTGCAGTGGGCAGAGGCTGAGCCCTCCCCTGGCCCGATGCAGGCATCTCAGGTTCCAGCACCACCTACCGCACAGGAGAGACTTCAGGACGTCCACTGGGGGATCAGCAGGAGACCCAGAATCCACATCCAGGCCTGTCTGACCCTACAGTCTGTGATTTTAAACACTGTCGATGGAAGGTCCACCCTAAGGAGCGGTGAGGAACCTGGGATTGCCAGATTCCGTGTGGAGGAGCTGGAGACAAGGCCTGCTATTCATGTCAAGTGTATTTTAAAGGGGCTTGTGCATAAAGGAATGAAATAAAGAACGGAATTAGCTGCTGCTGTTTTTTTTTTTTTTTTTTTGGTAGAGATGGGGTCTCATCATGTGGCCCAGGCTGGTCTTGAATTCCTGGGCTCATGCGACTCTCCCACCTTGGTCTCCCAAACTGCTGGGAATGTAGGTGTGTGACACCATGCCCGGCTTGAAATTATCTTCTTCTTCTCAAACAAAACAAAACAAAAATCTAAATCTGTAACATGGGTTAAAAATAGCAAAGAGTACTTTGGGAGGCCGAGGCGGGCGGATCACCTGAGGTCAGGTGTTCAAGAATAGCCTGGTCAACATGGCGAAACCCTGTCTTTACTAAAAATACAAAAATTAGCTGGGAGTGGTGGTGCATGTGCCTGTAATCCCATCTAAAAATAAATACATAAATAAAATAAAAATAATAAATAAATAAATAAATAAATAGCAAGGAGAGGTTAGGGACCATGACATTTCTGAGGGGTCAGCTATCAGTTCCATGAGGCCGAGACAACATATGCAGAGTTTTGTTGAATGAAGGTGTGTGAGTCTTTTAACTCAAGGCATTGCCCATGGGCTAGATGTTCAATGCTATGGAACAGTTTAGGCAAGATCCTACCTGGGGCTGATAGAGAATGTAAGCAGATACCAAGGGCTCTCAGACATACCCTTAATGTCTCCAACCGAGACTCTCCGGGTTCTTTTTTTTTTTTTTTTTTTTGAGATGGAGTCTCGCTCTGTCGCCCAGGTTGGAGGGCAGTGGCACGTTCTCAGCTTATTGCAAACTCCATCTCCCAGGTTCAAGCAATTCTCCTGCCTCAGCCTCCTGAGTAGCTGGGATTACAGGCGCATGCCACCACGCCCGGCTAACTTTTTTGTATTTTTAGTAGAGATGGGGTTTTACCAGGTTGGTCAGGCTGGTCTCAAACACCTGACTTCGTGATTCCCCCACCTCGGCCTCTCAAAGTGCTGGAATTACAGGCGTGAGCCATGGTGCCTGGCCCTCTGGGTCCTTTTATATCTTAGGTTATGTACTCTGGAGTCAAGCTATAGTTTCACCATGTTGAAAAAGTTTAATGATTTATTTAGATATTTGTTAAAGGAACAATCACAGAGCTTTTAAGGTAAGTACACAAATCCACCTAGGAATTATAGACAAATCCACCACAGCTCAAAATATGGTAACAGAACAAGTCTTCATAGCTAAAGAAAAAAAATCTAATTCAAAACCCTTGGCTCCTAATATTACTCTGCATAATTTGTTTTCAGTTATCAGTCCAAGAAGGACAGAAAATAGCTTTGCTGCATCATCTGGTCAGGCACATTGTTGAAACACCATTTTAGGAGCTGCCTCATGGGCACTTCACAGCTGCTCTGGCTGTGATAACAGTGAAGAGAGGAAGAGAGTGGGGCTGCCCTGGCCCTGGCCTCGGGCAAGGCTGATACTCCACACGGCCCTGAGACTGGTGGCTGTGTTAGCCTGGGGTCTTCCTTGTCACCCTCGGGCAAGGCCGATAATCCACACGGCCCTGAGACTGGTGACTGTGTTAGCCTGGGGAAGCTCA
>NC_045455.1:167365-192882 GCF_002776525.5 Piliocolobus tephrosceles
TACTCCACACGGCCCTGAGACTGGTGACTGTGTTAGCCTGGGGAAGCGCACGGTGGCCTTGTGGGTCTTCCTTGTCACCCCCTCATCACACTTGTCTTCTTTCTGGATTTGTGTTCTGAATCCTCACCCTTCCTCACTTCTCTTTTAGGGTCCAGGCCTGGCTGTGCGCTTGCTAAATTCAAGTTTCAGTTCCTGCTGCATCAAAAATACATATTTGAAACTAACACTTTCTTAGGCAAGAACAAAAAACTATCAACTTACTTGGGAAATTGAGTATTTCAACTCATTGACAATTCTTTACTTAGGATTAAACATACAATCTTTTAAATAACAGCTTTATTTAGATACAATTCTACACCCCTTTATAGTGTATATTTTAGGGTGTTTTGGTATATTCAGAGTTGTGCAACTATTGTCGACAGTATAATTTCAGAACATTTTCATCACCTCCCCCTCCAAAAATCAAACTCCTTAGCCATCACTCCGCAATTTCCCTTCCCCCAGCCCGACAGCCACTGATTGCTTTTTGTCTCTTTGAATGTGCCTATTGTGGTCGTTTCATATAAAAAGAATCAGACAACATGTGGCATTTAGTATCCAGCTTTTTCACTGAACATAATAATGTCTTTAAGGTTTATCTATTCTGTAACTAGTATCATTCCTTTTGGTGGTAGAATAATATTCCACTGTATGGCTATACCACGTTTTATCTGTTCATCAGTTGATAGACATTTGGGTTATTTACACCTCTCGGCCATTGTGAATTATGCTGCGGTGAACATCAGTGTATGGGTTTTTGCATGACTGTATGTTTTCAAGTCTCTGGAATATAGACCTAGGAGTGGAGTTGCTGGGTGATGTGGTAACTGTTTAACTTTCTGATGAACTACCAAACTGTTTTCCAAAGTGGCTGGACCACTCTTTAGCCCTACCAGCAGCCTATGAGGGTTCCAATTTCTCCACATCCCTATTATAATCTGCCTTTTGATTGCAGACAAATTAGTGGCTGTGAAGTGACATCTCACTGTAGCCTTCCTTTGCATTTACTAATAACATTGAACATCTTCTCATGTGCTTATTGGTCATTTGTATATCCTGTTGGGAGAAATCTCTATTCAAATGATTAGATAACCTTTTGTCAATTTTGTTGTTAAACATCTTTCTGAAATGCAGCAAAGTACTTTTACCTGGAATCAGTAAACTGAGCCATGTTGGCTTGTTGCTGGATGGTAAAGGGCCTTCAGGAGAAAAAGGAAAGAAACTCAAATTTATCTTTTGCAAAGTAAGTGTGAGTCACTGTCACTTTTTTTTTTTTTTTTTTTTTTTGAGACGGAGCCTCGCTCTGTCACCCAGACTGGAGTGCAGTGGCACGATCTCAGCTCACTGCAACCTCCGCCACCTGGGTTCAAGCGATCCTCCTGCCTCAGCCTCCTGAGTAGCTGGGACTACAGGCACATGCCACTACGCCCAACTAATTTTTGTATTTTTGGTAGGGAGAGGGTTTCACCATGTTGGCCAGGATGGTCTTGATCTCTTGAAATCATGATCTGCCTGTCTCGGCCTCCCGAAGTGCTGGGATTACAAGCGTCAGCCACCATGCCCAGCCAAGTGTGAGTCACTTTCACAGTCATTTTTGCAAGTGCTATTCACTCAACCCTGACGCGAGGTCTAGGAGGTGGCTCCTGTCCCATCTTTACAAGCGAGAATGGGGCTCCCCGAGGCTGAGCGTTTGTCCAAGATGATGGTTGGAGGCCAAGGAGCTCAAAGCCAACTCACATCCACTGTGCGTCCTATACCAAGCTGCACTGAGCTAGCTGATTATTTAAACAGCTAATTTTGCTCCTCCAGTTCATTTGTGTTTAATTTTTGCTTCTTTCTCATGTGCAGGAGTATTTGGGGTTGGGGCACTAAATTAGAGCAATGCATACTTCCAGTTAGCTGGGGGCTCCAGGAAGTGCCAGGATGGCCCATGGGTTTTGTTGGATAATCTTATAGAAATTCTTTAGTAGAAACAGGTACAAAATTAGTATCTTCTCATTTTGGAGTTAGGGATAAAGGAGGGATGACTTGAAGGGGTAAGGAGGATGGAAAATTGAAATCCTTCCTTTAAAACGCTTGAGAAATTTTGCAAGTTAATCTTTTTTTTTTTTTTTTTTTGAGACGGAGTCTCGCTCTGTCGCCCAGGCTGGAGTGCAGTGGCGCAATCTCGGCTCACTGCAAGTTCTGCCTCCCGGGTTTACGCCATTCTCCTGCCTCAGCCTCCTGAGTAGCTGGGACTACAGGCGCCCGCCATCTCGCCTGGCTAGTTTTTTGTATTTTTTAGTAGAGACGGGGTTTCACCGTGTAGGCCAGGATGGTCTCGATCTCCTGACCTCGTGATCCACCCGTCTCGGCCTCCCAAAGTGCTGAGATTACAGGCTTGAGCCACCGCGCCCGGCCACAGGTTAATCTTTAAACCAGATTGAGATATCCAGGAGACTGGCAGTGCAGCCTCCATCAGGTGAAGCTCTGGGGCAGAGGAGAGGGGCCCGGGCTCTGGAGAGCTGGGCAGGGTTTCTCTGCCAGTGTCACGAATTTCTGGGACTGTAAAGGTAAAGTGGTGTGTCCCGTCCATGCGAGGCCAGCGAAGATCCCAGAGCAAAGATCCCGGATCCCAAAGGTCTGGCAGCTGGCCAGACCACAGGGAGGTGGTCCAACGGCAGGTCAAGGCGGCCCCTTGACCTCTGAAGGCTGTGTTTCAGGTTTTTGGTCTTATAAAACTTAGCATTTTTCTTTCCTAAACCTGCAGTTTTCAAATAACTTGACTTTATTTTTCTTTCTAAAAGGAGAAGACCTGTCCTAAAATGTGCCGTGCTCCCTCCATCCCCTCTTGGTACATGGCTGGTCCGTTTCCAAGGTGGGGAAGCACCACTGAGAGACGCAGTCACGTTCCAGTAGTTCAAAACTGCAGACCCCATGGCAGGGAAGGGGATTGAAGACTGAGGTACCCTATGGCCCTGGGCCCATCGCCGCCTTCCTCCCTCACACACAGGAGCCAAAGTCCCTAGGAGCTTAAAGTCGCTGCTGAGAAAGCCATCTTCTTGGGACACACAGACCACAATTCCAGCTTGAGGTTCAGAGACAATGAGTCGTTTCTCATGTTTCCCGTTTTTGTCCAGGTACAGGGAAGTGGGGGAGGGACGCCTCCGAGCCAGTGTCCTGCAAGAACCTGCCCCTCCCCAGCTCTGTCTTGGAGCCTATACTTGAACCACGTTGCCAAAGCTGGGGACTTCAAATAAAGTGCAGTGCCTGGTCTGTGGCTGCAGAAAACTCTTTCTAGGGTTTCTGTTTTCCCTTTTTTTGTTTGACTTTATCTTAACATTGCTCTTGTGGTGGGCTTTATCTGTTTCCTGTTACGTAAAGCAAGAAGAATAAGAGAGTCAAAGAAAGCAGATTAAGTATAAATTTGAAACACTGGTTGCAAGCACTGTCTTGACATTTGCTGAGGAAAAACTCAATAGTATTAATACAAGAGGAGAAGTAAGGAAATGAAAACAAAAGAGCCAGAAATGAGAACAAACACAATATACTTATGTCAATATATATGAATGGATAAAACTGAGTGGGGAAAGCCTCTGGGACTAGGTTAAAATGCAAAATTATGCTATTCTGTTTATGAGACAATGTAAAATAAAATGATGGAAAGATATTAAAAAATAAAATGATGTCTGAAAATAAGCCAGCAGGAGGGCAGTGGTGACAATGTGGATGAAAACACTGAGATCCCTGGAGGAGTGTCACAGACACAGATGGGCTGGGACAAGCACACCTGTGGTGACTTCACAAGGGCAAAGCCAGCAGAAGAGGTGGGAGGCTCTGGGAGGCTCTCATGCACGAATTCAGTCCACTAGTGAGATTCTGACTTGTGTACTTAGACCCAACATATGGGGGGGGGGGTTGACTCTAATACCTAGAAACAAGATATGCGAGGGATTGTTAAATCTCATCCCCAAAATTTTCTGCAGGTTTGACTTTGACATAAGCCTCTGCCAAGCACCTGAGCAATTTAACTGTCCTGCCTGAGCCCAGACCACAGATGGAATTGTAACATATGACCACAATGATCTGTCATTGTGAGGGAGAAAGCATCTCACCTGTAATTAAAGAGGGGCAGCATCAAACCAGACACTGTTTTTGGCAGTGAAATGAGCAAAGAGTACCCCTACGGGTAACCCTTCATGTTGGCGAGGACATGGGAAAGCACTGCTACAAACCTCTGGAGAACAATTTCTGTGAAGTGTCAAGAATAGAGTTTTTGACATTGTAAACTGATTTTTAGTAACTTGCAATAAATTGAAAAAAACTGATCTCTAACTTGCATGATACACAATTCCATAGTTTTTAAATTCCATATTTACTAAAAACTGAAAGGTAATCAAGAAAACTTACAGTATTATAAGACAATACAGGAGAATACTTGCATAATCTTAGTGAGAGGTGACAATGCGCTAGCATCCCTCACTCTCCGCGCCTCCTCAGCCTTGCCTCCACTCTGGCAGCGCTTGAGGAGCCCTTCAGCCCGCCGCTGCACTGTGGGAGCCCCCCTCTGGGCTGGCCTAGGCCGGAGCCGGCTCCCTCTGCCTGCTGGGAGGTGTGGAAGGAGAGGCACGGGCAGGAACCTTAGCTGGGCACCGGGCTCACAGGCCAGCCCGAGTTCTCGCAGGCATGGGCGTGGGCTCAGTGGGCCCAGTACTCGGAGCTGCCTGCCGGCACCACTGGCCCCCCACAGTCAGGGGCTTAGCACCCGGGCCATCAGCTGCAAAGGGTGGGTGGGCCTGATCCCCCAGCAGTGCCTGCCCTGCGCTTGACTTCTCACCAGGCCTCAGCTGCCTCCCTGCTGGGCAGGGCTTGGGACCTGCAGTCTGCTAAGCCCAAACCCTCCCCCAACCCCAGCGGTGGGCTCCTGGCCGCCCCCTGCTCCGGCGCCCATTCCCATAAACCGTTCAGGGGCTGAGGAGTGTGGGTGCATGGCCTGAGACTAGCAGACAGTTCCACCCGTGGCCCTGGGGCGGGACCCATTAGGTGAAGCCAGCGGAGCTCCTGAGTCTAGTGGGAACTTGGAGAATTTTTTTTTTTTTTTTGAGACGGAGTCTTGCTCTGTCGCCCAGGCTGGAGTGCAGTGGCACAATCTCGGCTCACTGCAAGCTCCGCCTCCCGGGTTCATGCCATTCTCCTGCCTCAGCCTCCTGAGTAGCTGGGACTACAGGTGCCCGCCACTGCACCCCAGCTAATTTTTTGTATTTTTAGTAGAGAAGGGGTTTCAGCATGGTCTTGATCTCCTGACCTTGTGATCCACCCGCCTCGGCTTCCCAAAGTGCTGGGATTACAGGCCTGAGACACAGTGCCCTGTGGAGAATTTTTACCTCTAGCTAAGGGATTGTAAATACACCAATCAGCACCCTGTGTCTACCTCAAGGTTTGTAAATACACCAATCTGTACTCTGTATCTAGCTGACCTAGTGGGGACTTGGAGAACTTTTATGTCTAGCTAGAGGATTGTAAATGCACCAATCAGCACTCTGTGTCTAGCTTAGGGATTACAAATGCACCAATCAGCACCCTGTCAAAACAGTCCAATCACCTCTCTGTAAAGTGGCCCAATCGGCTCTCTGTAAAGTGGTCCAGTCAGCGCTCTGTGAAATAGACCTATCAGCTCTCTGTAAAATGGACCAATCATCAGGATGTGGGTGGGGCCAGATAAGGGTATAAAAGCAGGCTGCTGCACACCACCAGCAGTTTGCCTCTATCACTTTGTGGAGTGTGGTGTGTTTCTTCTTTTGCTGTTTGCAATAAATCTTGGTGCTGCTCGCTTATTGGGTCCACGCTGCTTTTAAAAACTGTGACTCTCAGGGCCGGGCGCGGTGGCTCAAGCCTGTAATCCTAGCACTTTGGGAGGCCGAGACGGGCGGATCACGAGGTCAGGAGATCGAGACCATCCTGGCTAACACGGTGAAACCCCGTCTCTACTAAAAAATACAAAAAATTAGCCGGGTGAGGTGGCGGGCACCTGTAGTCCCAGCTACTCGGGAGGCTGAGCCAGGAGAATGGCCTAAACCCGGGAGGCGGAGCTTGTAGTGAGCTGAGATCCGGCCACTGCACTCCAGCCCGGGCCACAGAGCGAGACTCCGTCTCAAAAAAAAAAAAAAAAAAAAAAGCTGTGACTCTCACGAAAAGGTCGGCAGCCTGACTTCCGAGGCCCTGCAAGATCATGAACCCACCAGAAGAAAGAAACTCCAGGCTCCTCAATGTCTGAAGGAACAAATTCCGGACACACCATCTTTAGGAACTGTAATTCTCAAACTGCAGGGGTCCGCAGCTTCAGTCTTGAAGTCAGCGAGACCAAGAACCCACCAGTTCTGGACACATTAGCTTGAAAGAGCCCTTTCTGTGTATAGCACAAAGACCAGATGCCATGAGGGAAATCATTGATGGATTTGAGTACCTTAAAATAAATTTATGTGAATTGATAAGTAATAATGTGGAAGAAAGACATTGATAATAGGATAAACGTAAATATAGATAATATAGTTACTGTAGATTAATAACTAAAAGGAACATACGCTAAGAATTTGGTCAAAAAGCTATGAAACAGAAAATACAAGAAGAAATCAGATGGTCCAAAATTTAAAAATATATTTACCATCCAGGGTTGGCAAAATTACGAGGAGACAGATGCTTTGGGACCACTCTAAGCAGAGATGAAAATTGCTAGACTTGGGGGGGCGGCAATTTGGTGGTATCCATTGAAAACCTAAATGTGCTTACCTTTTGTTTTCACAATTTTACTTCTAGGAACATAAGTTACAGCATAATTTTGTGTAAAGATACATGTGGGTTAAGATCATAGTTTCACTTGGAATAGCGAAAAACGGAAAACCTAAATTTCAATAATTGGGGGACTGCTTAAGGCAAATCTGTACAAAATATTTTGTAACTGCTAAAAGGAATGAAGAAGCCTTTCATGTATGGAATGAAACTTTGTATGATACATTATTGAGTGAAATGAAACTACATAGGCCAGAAACAGAAAACTACACATAGGCTAGGACCACGTTTTTGTTTAAACAAATACGGGGTGGGGGGGGTGCAGTGACTCACGCCTATAATCCCAGCTGCTGAGGAGGCTGAGGCAGGAGAATCACTTGAACTCAGGTGGCAGAGGTTGCAGTGAGCTGAGATCGAGCCACTGCACTCCAGCCTGGGTGACAGAGGGAGACTCCATCTCAAAGAAAAAACAAACAAAACCTCGACTATGTGTACTTGACAAATAAAAATAAAAGTTCACATGTAAGTTGCTGACAGTGATTACTTCCAGGGACTGCCATCCAAGAGAAGACTCCCATGTTCCTTACTTCCTCTATACTATTTGACATCTTGCGGTTTACAAAAAGCAAGTATTAGCTTTGTAGTTAAAAGATTTGAGCAAATTTGATTGGACAGGACATGTTCAAATTTTCAATGTAAATTGCAAAGCAAACTAGATTTTCTGAATGCCTTCGGAGTTAGTAGTTGTTTAACGGTCATGTGTCTTTACACAGGTACTTGTTCTCTTCACTCTTCGGGATTCTGTAAGAGGTGTCCAGCAAGCAGCAGAGCTTACAGTGTTCTACTAGGCATGGAAGGAAGCCCTGCAAAGCTGACAGTGCAAATACCAGTGGAAACTGCAGGGGCCAAGGCAATGAGGTGCTACTTCAACTAGGTGTGCAGGGGTAGAGCCTGTGGTTCTAGAACTTGTCCAGGGGTCGGGTCTGTGGTTCTGAAGCTTATTCAGGGTTAGGGTTAGGAGCTTGTGCGGGGGTGGAGTCTGTAGTCCTGGAGTTTCCACAGGGGTGGGGTTCGTTGTCCTGGAGCTTCCACAGGGGTGGGGTTCGTTGTCCTGGAGCTTCCACAGGGGTGGGGTTCGTTGTCCTGGAGCTTCCACAGGGGTGGGGTTCCTGGTTCTGAAACTTCCATAGGGGTGGGGTCTGTGGTCCTGGAGCTTCCACAGGGGTGGGGGTCTGTGGTCCTGGAGCTTCCACAGGGGTGGAATCCATGGTCCTGGAGCTTGTGCAGGGGTGGAGTCTGTGGTTTTGGAGCTTGTGCAGGGGTGGGGTCCATGGTCCTGGAGCATTTATTTAATCTTTGGTGTCTACGTATTTTTCCTTATGGTGGACTGGATTTTAAGGAAAGCAATTTTCCACATTATAATGTTCCACAATATAATGGTTATATGTACAGATAAAGAGAGTGATGGAAGATTTTTAAAACTCTTTAATTAATTTGATTTATTGGGGATATTTATAAGCAGTATAATTAATGACAACATTTAAATCTCATGGTTCTTCCTTTACAATTACAATTTTACCAATGAGAATAAAATGCAGAGAGTTTAGAGTTTAAATTGTGGGACAAACTCAGATTTTTAATTCTTTCCATTCTGGACTCTGTGGGACAGCTGACTGAGGATCATCACAAGATTTCTCTCTTCTTTTCTTTTTAATTTTTATTTTATTTATTTACTTTGAGACGGAATCTCGATCTGTTGCCCAGGCTGGAGTGCAGCGGCAAGATCTTGGCTCACTGCAACCTCTGTGTCCTGGGTTCAAGTGATTGTCCTGCCTCAGCCTCCTGAGTAGCTGGGATTACAGTTTTGTGCCACCACGCTTGGCTAATTTTTTTTCATTTTTTAGTAGAGACGGGCTTTCACTTTGTTAGCCAGGGTGGCCTCCATCTCCTGACCTCGTTACCCACCCGCCTTGGCCTCCCAAAGCGCTGGGATTATAGGCGTGAGCCACCACGCCTGGCCTCTTTTTTTTTTTTAAGTAGAGACAGTGGCTCACCATGTTTCCTAGGCTGGTCTCAAACCCCTCAGCTCAAGTGATCCTCCCACCTTGGCCTCCCAGAGTGCTGGGGGTTATAGGCGTGAGCTACTGCACCTGGCCACGCTGGTGTTAATGATGTTTTATGCATGCTATCTGGCTAGGTTATTTTCACCAAATCTTTCTCTCACAACCTACAATCAATCAGCTGAGCTTATTTTAATTTCCTCCATTTTGTGAGCAGATGCGTGGTGGGTGAGGTCATCAGCTGGGTGACTGTTCTGCACCTAATGTTACTAGGATGTGACCATTTGACATACTCTTGCTGACAACTGAACAAAATGCTCTAATACGGCAAAGAATCAGTGAATACATAATTTTGATGAATCTGATGAAGTAAAGTGGGAAATTTCAAATAGCTATGGATTTTAGAGAAAAAGGAGGTGCGGGTACCTTTTTGCTCGGCGTATTTGCTGTTTCTGGGGAGATTCCGCACCAGCACCCAGGACTTCTCAGCCCTGTCCCAGCCTTCACACCACCTTTGAGCTCCACACCATGGTTCTGAGCGTGTGGTTCCTTCCAGAATGGCCGTGTTTTCTTCTGCAGTCTGTGAAGTTCCTGTTCTCTCTTCCCCCTGTGCAGACTCCAGGAAAGAGCACACACATTTTGAAATTTGGATTTTATTAAGGCGTGTGTGTTTGCCGTTCCCTCGACAGGGCAGCCAACAGGCTCCGGAGCAGGAAGGGGTGCGGGGGTAGAGGGCTGCTCCTGCTTCCCACTGAACCAACATTTAAGAAACTGGTTCTCCAGGTGCTGGAGTGGGAGCTGCTGGCTCAGAGAGGAGCAAAGGGCACACTCAGCCCCTGTGCGCTCACTTTGTACTGCGGGAGGGGCGTTTTCAGGGTGAGCACAACAGGGCACAGTGGGGAGGTCTCCTGGTGCTTCCTGAGAGTGGTCAGCAGAGCAGATGCTGGATAAGATGAGTAGGGGAGAGCGGGGTCCCAGGCAGGGAGGGCAAGCACCCGGGCGCCCATGGGGGAGAGGTGAGGGAGGCTGGCAGGGGTTGGATTTTGGAGGGTCTAGCAGTGCACAGAGTCTGGCGCATATGGAAGACGGTGTGGAGCCACTGAATGGCTTTAAACCTCAAGGCTCCACAGGCACTTGAGAAAGACCCCTATGGACAGGCTGGGGCTGGACTGGGGAGCATGAAGTGGGAGGGAGGGGTATCGATGCCAGCCCACTGCAGTGGTGAGATGGGAGCGGCGAACACCTGTTCAGGAGGCTGCATTGGATGGAGAGGGAGCCATGGGGGGCTGCGGAAGTGCCTGGAGTAGGGGTTTGACCCTGGCTGTGGAGCACAGAGGAGCACAAAGTAAAGAACCCACCAGGGTTAGGGCTGAGAGTTTGGTGAACTAGGGAGATTTGTGGAAGCAGGGAATAATGATGGATGGCTGGTGGCCTCCTCCTGGAAGGTCACCTTCACCCTCTGGAGACTTGTTGGGCACTTTCTCTGTGCCAGGCACTGTCCTGTGCATATTTCATTTCATTGGTGACAGACTGCATGTGTTGTTTTGGGAAACCATAGCACACCATGTGCTGCAAGATGCATCTCCATCTCAGAGCCATTAAAGAGTGTGTGTGTGTGTGTGTGTGTGTGTGTGTGTGTCAATGAAATGTACTGCTCTCATTTAACCCTGGGAGTGACCCGACAGGGAGGCACTGTTGGTGGCCTGGTGGATTCTGAAGCCATCCGAGGTGGGACTACAGCCGGGCTTGGGCTGGCGTGGAACATTCAGGTGGAACCGTCTGGCAGGCTGGTACTCAGGACTGACCACAGGACTGAAGACCTGGATCTGCAATCAAATCTGCAGCATCGAAGTGGTGCTGGGCAACGTTGCCCAGGGAGGACAGACAGGCAGGGAGGCAGCCAAAGGCTGAGCCACGGAAGCAGAAGAAAAAAGGGCAGAAGAAAACAGTTGAGGGAGGTAGAAGTGCAGAAAGTCAGGAGTGAATTACAACCAGGAGGGGCACAGTTGCTTATGTTAAAAGCTGCAGAAAGGTCAAGGGTTAGATCAGATCAAATTAAACTGACATTTTATCAAGGTCAAATATAGTGGGTCAAAATCAGCAAAGTCACTGAACATAAAAAGAGTAGGACGGAAGAATCCACATGAAATTAATGCATAAATGTTCCTTTCAGCATTACTGATAATAGTGAAATTCTGAATTTTTAATAATATGGAACTGATTCTTATAATGAACCCATTGAAGTGGTGGTGTTCAAAAGTTTCAATGAGATGTAAAAAGTCTTAAGCCAGGATATAAGATTACATATAAGGTACAATTTTAATTATACTTAATACACATATGTGCACAAAAATATAACTATAAGGAAATGCAGAAAATATACCAAAAGTATTCTCTCTGGGTGATGAAATGATAGGTTACTTAAATTTCTTCTTGGTATCCATAAATATGTATTATGTTATAATCGGGAAAACAAAAACATTTTTTAAACTTTAAAAGGAAACAATTCAATAAATTGAGCAACTGGGAAGTCACTGGTGACCTCATTTGATTGTTCAGTCATTCGACAAATATTTACTGAGTACCTACTACGTGGCAAGTACTGGCCTGGGCATTGAGTCTACAACGATAAACAAAAGAGACAAAGTCCCTGGAGTCATGAGGCTTGAGGCTCAGTGGGAAGACAGTGAACGGTCGACACACAAGTAAGTGCCTGCGAATGACACCTGTGGTGCCCGTGGTGGAGGAAGACACAACGGTGGAGCCAGAACGAGCACAGAATGGGCCGCACTGGTGGGCATCAGGACCGCCCTCTAGATGTCACATTTAGATGGAAGCTAAAAGCTGAATAAGAGCTAGGCCTACAGGAACATTCTAGATTCCTTTTCACATGCCAGGAAGGGCTGCTGAGACACAGGAGAAAGATGTTGTACTTGAGACATCTTTTTAACTGACAACTTTGCTGTTATTCCAGGCAGACCTGTTCACTTTATTATCTGGTCTTGTATGAGACTACCTACTCGGATTATTGTGCAAATTGATGTCATCCAATTAAGTCTCTTTGTTTTACTGCACTTAAATGATGACTTTAGCTACTTGAAGTTTCACTGGAGCAAATGTGTTGGATGTAGACAGAGAGACGGTGCCCAGATGGCACTGGCAAGCGTGCTCCTGTTTCACTGTGGTCCTCACGGCAGCAGAAAGCGAATGTTTCTCTATTATCCATTATTTGTGGATTATTCTTGCTTGCTGTCTTCTCTTTTGTTTTCATGAGTAATTGGTAGCTGGCTTCATTTGTCTTCCTTCCTCCCTGAATTTTCATTTAGCCAAATTCTCCTCCAGGCTTTGAAAATCACCTTCTATATCCAAAAACCAAAGAGGTCCTATTTAATTCCTTGAGGGATGAGGCTGTCTTTGGTTGTGGACCTGCTTATTCATATTGGAGGTGGCAGGGAGAACTCGAATCTTGTGGTTTCTGGCAGCCCAAAGGAAGGGGTTCTTGTCCAGGCTTCTGTATAGAAAACTGGACACGTAGCAAGGCTCCCAAAGTCATCCCAGCCAGAGCCAAATCCTCGAGACATGGGCTGGGAGATTCAGCACATAGTCCAGAAAACCATGGATCCAAGAACTGGATAGGAAAGTAATTGCATCATACTTTTAGCAGTTTTTAGCTGTAATTCAGCATTTTCTTCCATTATAATTGGAGGCAACAAACACAGCAACCTATGACTTTAAATATCACCAAGAGAAACTTCAGATATTACAGTTGGTGCTTATGTTTTGGAACATTATTCATGCTTATCACTTAGCTGAATTTTGGTGGTTACTGGGCCTGCTGCAGGGTCCTGTTATTTAATATGGTAATAAATAAGTACGTGAATTATTTTGTCATGGTTGAAAAATTATTTTGATAATGTACTCAATGTAATTGGTTGCTTGTCAATTTGTGTGGATTTTATTCTACTAATTTAAACACACTGCTTTCAGGAGTCTGTGACTTCACCATTGTTCCAAAGCAGGTCATGGTATGAGAA
Source organism: Piliocolobus tephrosceles (assembly GCF_002776525.5). Classification (NCBI taxonomy): domain Eukaryota; kingdom Metazoa; phylum Chordata; class Mammalia; order Primates; family Cercopithecidae; genus Piliocolobus; species Piliocolobus tephrosceles. Next base: position 180,264 of record NC_045455.1, read on the forward strand.
AGTTAAAGAACCCTTGATAGAAAACACCCATATTTGAAATATGAAGACGCTAATAACAACAACAATGTTGGCTGACTTTTATTGAGTGCTGAGCACTAAGCATTTGCATGTACTGACTCATTTCATTCTCATGACAAGCCTACAAGAAAGACACAGGAGTTTCCTGTGTTATACATGGGGAAGCCAAGGAGCAGAGAACCTGACAGTTTGTCCAAGGTCACACAGCTGGAAGGCGTGAAGCCCAGGTCTAAAGCTGGGAGAGACTGCAGAGTGAGCTGAGGTCCCACCAAGAGCCTGGCTCACAGATCTTACCAGCTCTGTGGAATGTTGAAACTGCCCAGTGACCCAAGGAGATGCATTGATGATAGATTTTTTATTTTCCGGATACAGCTTCTCCTTGCTTTCTGGCCATGTCCTCTCTTAAAGGAAGAGTATGGGACACATTTTGGACCTGAGTTGTAGAGCCAAAATGGGGATTAAAAGCCACCACAAAGCGTCTCTAAGGAAAGAAATGGTGGTGGTGACAAAGTCTAGTTGGCTACATGAGAACATTGACAAGCACAGAACAATGATCTAATCGGTTTTCCCTAAAAGGCAGAGCTCCCCAACCCGCAGGCCATGGACCCACACCAGTCTGTGGCCTGTTAGGAACCAGGTCACACACAGGAGGTGAGTGGCAGGCGAGGGAGCGAAGCTTCGTCTGTATTCACAGCCCCTCCCCACTGCCGGCATTACTGCCTGAGCTCTGCCTCCTGTCAGATCAGCAGCGGCATTAGATTGTCATAGGAGTGTGAACCCTATTGTGAACTGCACATTCGAGAGGTCTAGGCTGCGCAGTCCTTATGAGAATCTAGTGCCTGATGATCTGTCACTGTCTCCACATCATCCCTAGATGGGACTATCTAGTTATATGAAAACAAACTCAGGGCTCCCACTGATTCTACATGATGGTGAGTCGTATAATTCATTCTATATTATACAACGTAGCATCAAGCCTCACAAGAACGGGACCCCTCCACTCACTGTCCTTGCCGTATCCCAGTAGCATCCTCAATGGTGGCAAATAAACCCTTAGATTGTTTGAGACCTGTCTAGACACTTTCTGGCTTGTGAGCCCCAAGGACTTTCTGTGTGCCCTGCATGATGCTGCCCTTGGAGCAGTTGGGGCTCAGGCTGAGCTTGTGCCTTGCCCACACCAGGTGGACCCAGGGACACTGCTGCCATGCCGTGGAGATGCTTGGCAGCCTGTGCCAGGGCCACAGCTTCTTTCTTTTATCCCCTCGGGGATTGCACTGGGTCTGGGAGGGGTCCCTTTTTGTTGGCATTTCAATGCCTGTCCCTTTAAGGCAAGAACTCCTCCCTGATCTCATACGGGAGCGTCCATACACATCCAGCTGACCAGAGAAGGCCAGAATCCAGTGACTCTGCACAGTAGGTTTGGTATATGGGCTGTGGGCCTTAGAAGCCCCCAAAAGCAGTGAGATTCTTCCTTGAGATACAGTTCACATACCATACAAGTCACTCATTTATTGTGTGCAGTTCAATGGGGAGACGCCCACAGTCATCAGCACAGTCAGTTGAGAAGATTTTCATCACTTCCTTATGGAGCCCTGGATCCTTTAACTATTAGCTTGCTACTCCTCCATACCCTTGCCTTCAGCAACCACTGATCTACTTTTTGTTTGTATAGATTTGTTTCATATACATGGAATCGTCTAATACATGGTCTTTTGTGACTGCCTTCTTTCACTTAACATGTTTTCAAAGTTCATCCATGTTGTAGCCTGTGTCAATACTTTATTCCATTTCATAGCTGGGCAATATTCCATTATATGGTTAGAGTTAGGGTTCAAAGTCTCTGCTGTAGGTCCTAAGAAGAAACGTTTATTCACAAAAAGCTACTGGCCAGGAGCGGTAGCTCACGCCTGTAATCCCAGCACTTAGGGAGGCCGAAGTGCGCAGATCACCTGAGGTCAGGAGTTCAAGACTAGCCTGGCCAACATAGAGAAACCCTGCCTCTACTAAAAATACAAAAATTAGCCAGGTGTGGTGGCATGCGCCCGTAATCCCAGCTACTCCAGCGGCTAAGGCAGGAGAATTGCTCAAACCGGGAGGCGGAGGTTGCAGTGAGCAAATACCATGCTACTGCACTCCAGCCTGGGAAATAAAGCGAGACTTTGTCTCAAAAAAGAAAAAAAAGAAAAGAAAAGCTACTGTACTTTGGCAAATGTCTCTGGCATTTGAGCTGAAACCTGCTCTTTCCCGGGTCTTCCCAGCTCAGCAATGCAGACTGCACTCCAGAGGCTGCAGCCAAGCACCCAGGCTCCACTCCCCATAGCTTCTAGTCAAAGGGCCTTCTTCCTGGAAAAGGCAGGGCCTCAGCTTTTCTCGTGTTGTCCTCAGCTGCCTGTTGCTGAGACTACATCCCAGGTGAGTGTGGCCCTGAGCTGGAGATGCCCTTGTTCTGCCCAGCTCTTTTATTGAACGGAGGATCAGCCTGGAGCCTTGAGAATGGTGCTCCTAAGAATACAGGAGCCCGGATCCCCTTGGTCTGGTTCACAGGCATTGGTTCCATGATGCGAGAGGCAAGCCCAGAAGACCTGTGTGTCCCCACAACACACAATGAAGCAAAGAGCCTGGGGTGTCACTCAGAGAATGTCCCCATTCCCAGCTCTTCCCAAAGGGACTTTCATTTGCAACAGAATTTAGAGAAATTCAACCCTCACTGAAGATGAAAATAGAAGACATCCAAATTGGGAAAGAAGGAACTATTTCTATTCACAGATGATATGATCTTGCATATAGAAAATCTTAAGGAATTCACTAAAAAGCTGTAGAACTAATCCACAAGTTCAACAAGGTTGCAGAATACAAGATCAATACACAAAAATCAATTGTATATGTTTTTGTATAGACATGCTTTCATTTCTCTTGATTATATACTTGGGAGTGAAGTTGGTTGTATGGTAAATAAATATATTTAATCCCCATATATTTATTAAAATATGTTTAATCACTTGAGGAACTGCCGGACTGTTTTCCCAAGTAGCTACACCATTCCTCCCAGCCCTGGAGGGTTCCAATTTCCCCCATGTCGTCACCAGCGCTCCTTGTTATCTTGTCATTTTGATTCCAGCCAGTCTGGTAGGCGTGAAGTGCTATCACATTGTGGTTTTGATTTGCATTTCCTTGATGATTAATGATGCTAAGTATCTTTTCATGTGCTTATTAATCATCTGGATGTCTTCCTTGGAGACATGTCTATTCAGATCTTTTGCCCATCTTTTAATGGGGTCATTGTCTTTTTATCATTGAGCTGTAAGAACTCTTCATGTATTCTAGATGCAAGTCCCTTATCATATTTGATTTGCAAATATTTTCTCCCATTCTGTGGGTTTTGTTACTTTGTTGATAGTGTCCTGTAATGCACAAAAGTTGTCAATTTTCGCTAAGCCCAGTTTATGTATCTTCTTGTTTGTCATTCCTGGTTTTGGTGCCGTGTCTAAGACTCCATTGCCAAATCTGAAGTCACGATAATTTCCCACTGTTTTCTTCTAAGAGTTTTATGGTTTTAGTTCTTACATCTAGGCCTTTGATTCATTTTTGATTAATTCTTGTATATGGTGTGAGGTGAGAGTCCAACTTCATTCTTTTGCGTGTGGCGATAGAGCTGTCCCAGCATTTGTGGAGAGACTATTTTTCCTCACTGAATGGTCTTGGCCCCTTTGTTGAAAATAGATTATAGACACATGGACTTATTTCTGGACTCCCATTGATATATATGTCTATCTTTATGCTAGTGTAATACTATCTTGATTATTATAGCTTTCTTAGTAAGTTTGAGATAGGTGTGGAGTCCTAATTAGGAAAGGGGAGTCAGGCTGGTGGGACCAGGGGAAAGCAAAGAGATAAAGCAGATAAGTGACAAATCTACCTTTCTTCATGGTCCAGAACACACAGCCCTCCTGCGCAAACAGCTCACAATTTTCCTGTGCTGAGCTATTACCAGACACCTGCAAGTTAGTTCACTGCAGCTTTGGCGTTACTGGTACTGCATAAAGCCCTCTTCAGCATAAATGCCACCCTATAAAATCCCCAGCAAGCCTTGGTCTCTCTAGTCAGCCTCTCTCCTGTGGTCTGCCCACTGCCTCCTCAGAACATGTTTTCCTACCTTCTCTCATAAATCTGCTTTCTTTACCTACAACTGTCTTGGTAAATTCATTACCCCCATGCCACTGGCTGAGATAGCCATTGCTCCCCAGAAGCAGTAAGGACATGTGAGTCCTACTACTTTGATCTTCTTTTTCAGGATTGTTTTGACTAAAACAGTCCATCAAATTTTAGAACCAGTATGTCAATTTCTACAGAGAAACTGGCTGGAGTTCTAATTGGGATCATATTGAATTTGTAGATTGGGTTTGAGACAGACAAATGCCCAGAATCTCTGCCCCATCCCACAAGTGTTTACACCAGATGCTTTTGTGCAGATGAGGGCACCTGCCCAGGGCCTTGTCTGCACATGCCCACGTGCGCACTGGGGAAATGGGTGAAGCCACGGGCAGGGGAGGAGCCTGGCCTCTTCAGTTCCAGTTGAATCCCAGGCCACCACACAGCCTGGGGTTCAATTTGTGAGGTGGGAGCCTGTTAGCAGGACTCCATCTTTCTTTTCTTTTTTTCCCTTGTCGCCCTAGAAAATCCTGCTCTGCTCACCCTTCAATGTGTTCGCGTGCCTAGATTTTCCTGGTCGTGTGACAAGAACCCGGTTTTAGCTGAACTAAGGAGCAAAATTCTGCAATAGTTTGTATATTACTATCTTAATATAGTAAGACTTCTGAATCCATAAGCGTGGGATATTTTTCCATTTGTTTAGATCTTCAATTTTTGTGGATGACGGTTTGTAGTTTTTGGAGTATAAATTTTGTACTTCCTTTGTTTATTCCTAAGTACTTATTCTTTTGATACTTTTGAGTATGGAATTGTTTTCTTAGTTTCCTCTTCAGATTGCTCATTTCAATTATAAAAATACAGTTGATTTTTGTGTATTGATCTTGTATTCTGCAACCTTGTTGAACTTGTGGATTAGTTCTACAGCTTTTTAGTGCATTCCTTAAGATTTTCTATATGCAAGATCATATCATCTGTGAATAGAAATAGCTTGCTTCTTCCTTCCCAATTTGGATGTCTTTTATTTTCATGTCCAGTGAGGCTTGCACTTTTCTAAATTCTGTTGCAAATGAAACTATCCCTTTGGGAAGAGAATGGGAGCTATTACAAGGGTCTGCTTCCTCTGGGTAAAATCTCAGAGCCCTGGAGCTCGGAGTGGGGACAATGGCAGTATTCTCTCTGAGTGACACCCCAGGCTCTGTGCTCCACTGTGTGTGTGAGTTGTGGGGACACACAGGTCTTCCAGGCTTGACTCTCCCAGCATGGAACCAATGCCTATGAACCAGACCAAGGAGATCTAGGCTCCTATAGTCTTAGGAGCACCACTCCCAAGGCTGCAGGCTGAGCATCCATTCCACAAACGGGCTGGGCAGAACAAGAGCATCTCCGGTGCGGGGCCACACTCACCTGGGATTTAGTCTCAGCAACAGGCAACTGCAGACAAGATGAGAAAAGTAAGGCCCTGCCCCTTCCAGGAAGAAGGACCTTCGACTAGGAGCTGTGGGCAGCAGAGCCCATGTGCTTGGCTGCAGCTTCTGGAGTGCATCTGCATTGCTGAGCTGGAAGCAGTGGGGAGAGAGCAGGTTTTAGCTCAAATACCAGGGACATTTGCTGTTCTTGTAGAATTACAGTAGCTTTTCTTGAATAAATGTTTATTCTTAGGATCATACAGCAGAGACTTTAAATGACTGGTTTTAAACCATTTTCAAAAGTTTTGCTGGGGAGTGGGTTGAGGGAGCTCCTCGTGCAGTCATTCTGAGGGTCTTTCACGTGGGTCCCACTTGAAATCCATTTGTCATTGAGTTTTCAGTCTTGGGCAGAGGTATTCATCTCTGATTTTCTTTTTAAATAAACTCTCATTGCAGCCTATTTGTAATAGCCCAAAACTGGACATCACCCAAATGCTCATCAATAGGTGAAAGGATAAACACATTGTGATAGATCCGTGCGATGGAGCACTACTCAACATTATGCTAACTGAAAGGCAGACAAAACGCAGATACTTGATGAACCTACACACATAAAATCCAGAAAGTGCAAAGGCACCCCACAGGGAACCTTTGATGGGCAGAGGGTGGTGGGTCGGGGGACTGACAGGCTCAGGGAAACCTGGGGAGTGATGAATGTGTTTACTGTCTTCACTGGGGCGCTGGTGCCATGGGTGTATCGTATGACAAACCTATCACATATTCTTTGAAATGTGTTTACTATATGCCAATCACATCTCTATAAAGACATGAAAAATGAAATCAGGAGTGAAAGTCCAATTGTTGACTTTATAGTTCCTCTCATGTCGAGTTTTGCTACTGGCTGGCCAGCTAGCTAGATATATTTATTCCATCAACCAACTGGTCTGCAGTGCTCCAGAAGCAGCTGAGACTCCCCTGAAAACGAACTGTTTCTCTCCAGCATTGTGCATTAACTTGGCAAGTGTCCTTTATTAAAGAATGGAGTCAACTGAGGCATGACAGAGACAATGGAGATGATAGAGATGATGGAGTGACAGCGGGATGGAGATGATGGAGTGATGGAATGATGGAGATGATGGAGTGATGGAGATGTTGATGAATTATGGAGTGATGGAGTGAGTAGTGATGGAGTGAGTAGCGATGGAGATGATGGAGTAATGGAGACGATGGAGATGATGGAGTGATGGAGATGATGGAGTGATAGAGGTGATGGAGATGATGGAGTGATGGAGATGATGGAGTGAAGATGATGGAGTCATGGAGTGGGTAGTGATGGAGATGATGGAGTGATGGAGATGATGGAGATGATGGAATGATGGAGATGGTGATGATGGATTATGGAGTGATGGAGATAATTGAGATGATGGTGTGATGGAGATTATGGAATGATGGAGATGATGGAGTGATGGAGATGAAATGATGGCGATGATGGAGTGATGAAGATGATGGAGATGATAGAGTGATGAAGATGATGGAGATGATGGAGTGATGGAGATGATGGAGTGATGAAGACAATGGAGATGACGGTGTGATGGAGTGAGTAGTGATGGAGATGATGGAGTGATGGAGACAATGGAGATGATGGAGTGATGGAGTGATGGAGATAATGGAGTGATGGAGATGATAGAGATGATGGAGTGATATAGTGATGGAGACAATGAAGTAATGGAGATGATGGAGTGATGGAGATGAGGGTGTGATGGAGATGGTGGAGTGATGGAGATGATAACCATGATGGAGATGATGAAGATGATGGAGACGATGGAGATGATGGTGTAATGGAGTGATGGAGATGCTGGAGTGATGGAGATGATGGAATGATGGTGTGGCGGAGATGATGGAGTGATGCCTCTAGGCTCTCAGAAATCTGCTTTTATCCTAGACTAGACCCTAAATTAAGTGTGTGGGAAGAATAGATATTTTTAGACTGATACGGACTCAGAAAGTTTAGCCCCTGTATGGTTTCTTCAGAGCAAGTTGGCTGAATTCTCACTATCATAGTCGGAAGTCTGGCACAGACCCTATCTAAAATTAGTGAGTAGAGAGTGGTGTAAGAACAGGAGGTTGGAAATGCCTGACCAGAGGAAATAGTTGACGTGGTTGCCATGCGGGCAGACATAGAGATGGTTGAGGCCAGCACTGCCGCCTCCCAGCACAAACCCTTGGCGTTTTTAACCAAATGCACATGTTGTGCTTTCAGTGTTGCTTTCGGTAGGAAGGTACGCAGAGCTTTCTGAGTACTGACCCCGTCCCCCACACACTTGCCTTTTGTTCTCTGAGCTGCCGGCCTCAGGTGGTCTGTGTCTTGTTTGAGTGAGGGAGGCTGCCCCATTCCCGCTACAAGCGTCTCTGGTTGGCATTGCTGCTGCCTGTGTGACTTCCTGACGGTAGCTGTCTGGAGGTTTGCCACCGGCAGCAAGAAGCCCAGCCCCTCTGATTCTGCTCCGATTAGGCCTAACCTGAGGGGCCTGACAGCAGCACCGTTTGCCCCCTTGAGTCTCGACCAGAAGAACGACGGGTGGGCTGTTACTCGCTTTCCAGCAAACAGGTGGGGAGGAAACAAACCTTTTCCTTTACTCACTTATGTTTTTTAGTGACTAGAGTCCTGCAAATTGAACTGGCAAAAGCAGATTAACAGGAGAAAAAGCGTCACTTCATACACATGTGGGGGCTTCACGAAATGAAACGAAAACCCCACAGAGGCAGTCACACCAGAGGCTTATTCACGATTTTAACAAAAGGTGATACATTTGGGAAGTGATTGAGCTAAAGGAAAAGGGTGTTGGGTGCCCAGGCAGGTAAACTGTGAGATGGGAAAGGCGTGGGGGGACCACGGACGCCAGGATTATTTTTGTGCGGGTCCCTGCGTGGAGCTCTCTCAGTGCTGTGTGAGGGCTGATGAGAGCCTAGAACCCTCGTCAGTGATGAAAACTCTTCTGCCCTTCCCAGGACGTGAGGCAGGAGAGGACTCCTTCACAAAGCGACATTTATGCCATGTTTTTAGGCAAATAAGGGCCTTCGCTGCAGCTGCTGTTTCTCGAGCGCCCTCAGCTCAAAACGATTTACACCAAAGCGGCATGTTGCGGGGTGGCGCATTACAATCCCTTCACACCCCGTATGAACTTATTCGGCCAGGCGACGGCGGCGTCTCCAAGCACGGCAGGCACCATAGCACCGGCAAAGAGCTGGAGCCTAGGACAGTCACACCTGCCACCTGTGGGACTGTGGTTACGTGTAGACTTGGGACTGGGGGCAGGTTCAAACCAAGGCCTGCTACTTGCTGGTGACACCTCCTTAGGCAAGATCCTTAAATTCTCTGTAGGAAACAGCTCCAGCAATAGCATCCATTTCATGGGGTTACAGAAGAATTGAACGACTTAATACATGCTCAGTACCTGACCGTGCCTGGCGGCAGCTAGCTGCCACCACGTGAGGCGCTTAGCACAGCACTGGACAGGGCCCTGGACGGACGGCAGCGTGGTCGTGTTTGCTGAGGCTGCACTGACAGTCGTCAGCGGGGGGCTGCCTGCTTCAGCACAGACGATGCCGTTCCTCAAGGCGGTTTTGTGCCTCTTCCTCAGAGTCAGCAGCACGTTCTCTGAAATATCCTTAAATATGGCAAATCTTTGTCTTTAAAGGTAAACTTGAATTTTATTTTTCAATACAGACCAAAGGAATTTGGAATCAAGTATTTTACAGGAAGAGAGTGATTCAGATACACAGTGGCACTGACGCGCCGCCTGGCTGCTGCCGCGATAAACGGGGGTGCCTCGTCTCATTCACTCGGCCCTGCCGCCTACTTGGAAGAGCGCCTGGACAACCGCCCACAGTCTCCCAGCTGTAACCTCATCTGTCCAATGGGGAGGACAACACTTCATACCTCACAGGCTGATCCGTTCTGTCGGTTCGCCTCAGAACTCAGAGGCTTCCTTGGACGCTAACACTGGACTTGGGGGCAAACCATGCAGTTGCCCCCTAGAATTAGATGATCCGTGTGCACATAGCACTGATGAGTGCTCCGGAAATAGCTTTTCTTATTTCTTAAATGTTATTTTTAAAGATAGTTCAGAAACAATGAGTGTTTTTGTTGAAATGGTGGGTTTGTGATGGTGCCCAGACTTGCCTCCATGCACCGAGCCTGCATGGCCCTTCCCCCATGACCGCTGGGCCTGGCCACACGGTGCAGCGTGACCAAGGGGACAAAAGCGGCTCTGACACCAGCAGAGACTTGGGAAGTGCTTGGAAAGGCATTGGACATCCCCACTGTTGCGGTGGGAACCTTCTGCTGCCATGTCGACAGGCTGAGTTGGCCTCCTGAGAATGAGGGAGTGAATGGCAGAGACCTCAGGTGCCTCGGAGGCCATGTCTCTGCCAAGGCCTCGCACGTGTGAGTGAGGCCCTCTTCCACCCCAGCCCAGCCCAGGAGTCTCAACCCCGAGAACCTTCCAGCCAGCCCTCAGAATTTTGGGAAATGATGCTGCTTCCTTTACGCCACTAAGCTGGTGGTGGTTTGTTATGTAACCGATCGAGAGATTTTTAAAAAGTTAATACATAAAGCTGAAGTTCTTCAGTGCATAAAATCCAGAAGGGGAAATGGTTCCGCATGTTGACGGCAGAAAAGAACACAGCACTGTGTAGAATTGGGAGCCAAGACCTAAAGAAGCGAAGCCTATAAAATTCATCTTTGGCTCGAGGCATAATGGTCCCTTAAAGTTTTAGGGTTTTGTTTGTTTGTGTGTTTGTCTTTTTGAATGACTACTCTTTGAAAATTCTTCTCTAAAAGTAGAAAATTTAATATAGAAATTCCAGATTAGGTGTTGGGGACTCATTTGTTATCTTCTCTTGTGCACATACGTCTCAGAGGAAGAAGTCTACAATAAAAATACGAAGTTCAGCACGATTAATGTCAGCAGTTTTTCTCCATTGTAGGAGTAACAGAGACTCCAGGTAAGTGGTTCTCAAAGTGTGGTCCGCAGGTGAGGTGATCATCCCACTTTGCCCTAGGGCTGCTCCGGCTTCAGAACTGAAAGTCCCAGGTTGCAGGAACCCTCCTTCGCCCCGGCAGACTGAGGGGCTGTCACCCTATTCTGGCACCAGCAGTAAAGCATCACTTGGGAAGTGGATGAAATGTGAATTCTGGGCCCCACCACACACCCACTGAACAGGATCTCTGGGGGTTGGGGTTAGGGTCAAGTCTGCTGGGCAGTGATGATGCAGCCAAGGGCAGGGTCTTGGGTCCAGGTTTAATCTGGGAAGGGCCTGGGAGGGACTGGGTTTAACAGAACACCCCTGGTGCCAAGCACTGGGGCAGAGCTGGAATCCCGTCAGACGGTGGGCAGACCTGCAGCCAACCACCACTCTCTGCCGAGGGGAGGGGTCCTGACCGTGCTGCGTCCCCCAGACTTGGGAGTGGGCAGCCTGGTGGCTCCAGGGGACAACTTTCCAGGCTTCTCCTTTCACCGCGGGCGTTGCCAGTGTTTCCAGCAGGTGGCACATGCTAATCGTCCCTGTTGGAAAATTCTGAGTCAAACCAGTGGTCGAGGTGGGTCCCGGAATACCAGGTGTGATATATTTGCAACGCACTTGTGGTCAAATTATGCCATCAGCAGTGGGGAAGGGAAAGTTGTAATTGTAATGAATTGGCACCTGAGTATAGTCCCATCATTGGAAAGAGCACGGCCTTCAGCCCCAGTAACACTGAGACTGGTAAGCAGGTGTCTTTTGAGGAAAAAAAATAAAAGATGGTATTCTGAAATCCAACACCTGTCTATTTAATCACAGTTTCACATTTACTGTGCTTTGTGGATGATATGCCAAGGTTGTCTGGTCCTGGTAAAAAATGTATGAAGTGCCTCCACCTGAACAGACAAGAAAACGTGATGATCGCTGATGTACACGTGTGTGGCTGAGAATGCAAACTCTCTTGTTTTTAATTTCTTAAGGAGAAAATTTGAGACCAAGATCATGGCCCCATAAATTTGTGTGATATCCCTGTTATTTCGTAGTTTCCTTACAAGAATAACCATGTCAACTTTGTCACTTTCTGCTACCTGAGAAACCACTCTGTACGATGTTGATGTGTAGCCATGTCCAGGTGCAGCTGCTGTGGCCTCAGAGACACAACAAATGATTACGAGCCGTTCTGAGCATGGTGGTGAGCTGCAGCCAGCAGAACACACCCAGCCCTGCCAGCAAAGGAAACTTGGTCGACCACAGCAGCCTGTGTGGACTGCGATGGAAACCATGCTGAGTCCCCACCTTACAGTTGAGAAAAGCAACTAATTTCACATGATGCCCTGGCCGTGGCACCTGCTACACATGCGCTCTGGAAGCCTCAGCCGCCCTCATCACTTCCTGCCATTCTGGAAGAAAAGTTAAAATTGGAATTAGCAGTAACGGGCTGCTCAGAGTTTTGAATAGATAGTGCTGTAACTCATCCTAGTAACTTAACTGGGAACCAGGCATCTCAGCTGGTGTTGCAAAGTCATGCAGGGCTGGGGATCTCCGAGCCCTCTGAGTGAGCTGGGCCTTGCCTGTCAGCTCTGTAGACAAAGCAGGTTCCAAAGGGCAGTGTGAATGTGCTTGGAGTTTTACAAGATTCTGTGAGTGCAAAGCCTTTGGATATCTGCGTCCGTCTTAAGAGAGCCTCAAGCTAATATTCACACTGTTGTGTGTCTCAATACACAGTGTAAACGCTGGCATTTAGCTTAGAGAACAAAGAAAATATGAAGTCGAAGAAGAAACAAAAGCACCACCTCCTATCAAAAAATAACGAAATACTATCCAACCATTTTTAAAATTGAAAAAGTGGTTGCAGACGATGGTGATGCACGCCTAGCAAGTGGAGGAAGCCGGGGGCAGAATGTTGCTTGGGGGCTGGGTGGATTCTGGGTTCTCCTTGGGGGCTGGGTTGGTTCTGGGTTCTCCGTGGATTCTGGGTTCTCGTTGGGGGCTGGGTGGATTCTGGGTTCTCCTTGGGGCTGGGT
>NC_045455.1:192892-198236 GCF_002776525.5 Piliocolobus tephrosceles
TTCTCGTTGGGGGCTGGGTGGATTCTGGGTTCTCCTTGGGGCTGGGTTGGTTCTGGGTTCTCCGTGGATTCTGGGTTCTTGGAGGCTGGGTGGATTCTAGGTTCTCCTTGGGGCTGGGTTGGTTCTGGGTTCTCCGTGGATTCTAGGTTCTCCTTGGGGCTTGAATAGTTGCTTCTTCTTACCTGTCTTCTCAACTCTGTGCCTTAAACCAACTTAACCATCAAAGAAAACAAATTATGTGTGCTTCCTACCCTGGGTCTTCTTAATTGTTTGTGGAATTCTGGAAAATTCACAACAAGGTCGCTCCCTCTAATTTCGTGGCTCAGAAACTCATTCTAGGCTTTCCACCTCCTTGACATCGAAAACGTGACAGTTTAACTTCTGTGATCTTTGATTCACTGCTTAAAACAGGTCCCGGGTATCAGGTTTAGATCTGCTGCCGAAATGGAAAATCCTGTTCTCAAACACAGCAGTGACTGACACTGAAGACAGTTCTCATGGGCATCCACCTTGCGATTCTCATTTGGGTCTAATAACCTTTCTTTTTTTCAGTTCCTTGTTATTAAGTTGCTTGTTTGCATGGGCCTGTGGGTGATCTGTGCGTGTGCGTGTACGTGTGTGTCTGCAAGGGAGTTCATGCGGGGGGATATGAGGCCGGCACACGTGAATGGAAGGGCTGCCCACTGGTCTCTGGGCTGTTCTGAGGCTTCAGAGCGTGTCTTCCACTGCCGCCCTCCGGGGCTCCCTCGCAGACAGCAGAAGGCAGGGGCTGCCTGGGCTGCCACGGGCCACGGCAGAGACTGAGAATTCTTTCAAGGATGGTAAGTAAAGCCGGTGGGCACGGGTGAGCTGAGAGCCGGCAGCCCAGGCTCTCCCTAGAGTTCAGTCCATTCTGTCTTCAGATTTGGAATCACTTCCTGTGGTTTAGAAACGATGCTGTATGAGGTTAAAAACAAAACAAAACTAACAAATAAAAAGCCTGATTTTCAATTTTCAGAATGAATGAGAAGACTGCCCGGTGGAGACTGGACTGTTTTTTCTTCTTAAGTGAGTAGCTCAAGGGGAACGTCCAGGAGCTGGCCTTCGGGGGTCTCTGTGCCACTGCAGCGGGGGCTGTTGGGTCTGTGGAGATGCTGCGAGTTGGTGTCCGAGGGTGGCTGTGGGTTCCCACCACCATGGGCACCACCATTTCTAGCACCCGTAGGAGAAGTGCGTTTACCTGTGGAGCAGATTCTCGAGTATTGGGGGAAACACTGTGGAAGCATCGACCCTGTTCTGTTTATTACTGTTAAGTGAGATGCAGTTAGGAATGAGAGAGCTGCGCCCCACTGAGTCTGGGAGGGTCAATGAGCAGTCACATCAGTGAGCAGGCCAGGTGGTGATGCGTGTTACCCGCGTGTCACTCAGGAAAATAACGCAGGGCAGATGCAGGTAAGGGCCAGCTATTCGACATTGTGTAGTCGAGAAAGTCTCCCTCGCAGGTGTCCACAGGGAGAAGCAACGCACAGATTCCTGGGGACAGAGCGTTCCTGCAGAGGGAATGTGCAAAGGGCCCGGGGAGGGAGAGACCCGTCCTGCTGAAGGGAAAGCAGGAAGGCAGAGGGTTGGAGCCAGGAGGCCTGGAGCTGCTGGGGGTGAGGCCTGAGCTGAGCCTCCACACTCGGGCTCCTGTGTGTACCATGGGGCTTTGCAGTTTGTGCCAAGGGGGTCAGGAGGACAGTCCAGGCTTTTGGCAGACGAGTGACATGGCTCCTTGTCAATCTTCACAGGACCAGGATAACATCACAACAGGTAGATAATTCACCACCACACATTTATAGTCTGAGGCCCTTGGACTGTATGAGCTACATACAGTCCTCATTGGAATGTATGAGCTACAGCAATGAAGGATAATCCAGGCGAGTGCCCCATGAACCTCTGCTGCCCCAGCTCCCACTCGTGGCATTTAGGCCAAGAAGCCCCATTGGTCCCAAGTGGCTCTCCAGCCCCTGCCCTCCCTCCTCCTGCCTGGACCGGCCCATCTGTCACACGGGCTCTCCGGCCACCTGCCTCTCTTCCTCTCCTGAGGCCACATGGAGCTGCTTGTCTTCGTAGCTGATCACTCAGGCCCTGCTTGGTCACCCGGCCAATCATGGTGGCCGTGGCAAGAGGCAGTGGTGGCTCAGGAGAGCCTGAGAGGATGAGGGTCACGGTGCTGTCTTTGGGTCCATGGCTCATTAGAGATACCCTATAATTTGCAGTGTTCTTTCTCCAGGAGGAACAGAGCCCCTCTCATTATATCTGCTCTTACTGAAACCCGAAAAACGCAGGCAGAGTGACGAGAGAGTGAAACTGTGGCTGCACGTACCTGACCTCCCTTCAAATATGTAAAGGGTCCTAAGGCCCATGCCTTCTCCCTCGGTGCCTTTCACAGTTGGTCCAGGGCAAACGCTTGCTGCCGATTCAATTAAAATAGGGAAGGAGATGAGCTACAGCTTGTGCAAGGATGGTGTGGGGCTGTAGCCTCTAGGGCCTTACTTAGAACCATGTGAAACACGAATGCTGGGGAGTAAAACTGCAGGAAACGAATGCGGGAACAGACACGGCTCGGAGGCGGCAGAGGTGGGATTGGGAGTGATTTCGTTCCGATTCCCCAATGCAGCTTTCACCGCCGTTGGGGCTGGGGATGAAGTATGTAGTTGAACCTGTGTTGTAAGGGCAGAAGGCCCCGTCGGCCCAGTGACTGCACGGCCATGCAGGAACCTCCCCAGTCAGAGGAGGCCTTGGAGGGCAGCTCGCTGCTCTCACTCAGTCCTGATCCTCGGATCTCTCCCGACCCCCAAGGTTTTTTCAGTCAGTTTGAAAGGCGCCAATAGGAAGCTCTGAAGGACAAGGCCCCACAAAGACCCCACACCCTGCAAATGCCCCAGGGGCTGCTCAGGGAGGACACAGCGACGCCCCCAGGAGTCAGCCCAGCCTGTGCCTTGGGTCCTGGACCTGGGTGGGCAAGTCCCCGTGCCTGGAGCCAGAACCTGCCCCCAGCCCTTCACAGAGCCACACCTCAGGGGACCATTCCAGGAGGGTGCCAGTTTCCAGCTGCAGAGCCTTGAAGCCCAGGCTGTGGGCAGACGGCCCTTACCTCTGGGGTGGGCATGCATTGAGAGGCAGGACCTTGTGGGGTGACAGCTCTGGACCCTGAGTTGAAGTGTGCACTGCGCTCAGCTGAGTACCCACGGGTCACACGTTGGACCCCACAGCCTCCCTTCAGCCTCTTCACAGGAAACACGAAGGTGGCGTGGGCCAGGGAGGGGAGTTGACTGGAACAGGGCATTTCAAACTGCCAGTCACAAGCAGGGGCCAAGGTTAACAAATGACTCAGGAAAAAATGGGGTTGGGGGAGGGCGTGAGACACTCCCAGGTGGGAGGAGGTGCAGGCAGCACTCCCTGCGTTCACACTCACCGTGGCTTCGTGGCAGGGATGCACTCTGAGAAATGCATGGCTGGGCGATTTTGCCGTGCGGGCCTCACAGTAACTCACACACGCCTGGATGGCCGGGCCTCCTGTAGGCCTAGGCTGCATGGTGCGGCCAGCAGACCTGTGTGCAGGCTCCTGTACCGAATACCATAGGTGCCTGCAACACAGTGGTGTACGTGTCTCCAAACACATCTAACCCGCAAGAGGACGGTAAGAACATGACGCTGCAGTCCGATGGGACCACCTGCTTGACCAAAACATTGTCATGTGGTACGCAGCTGTATCTCCACCATACCATACATGTCGGGGACCCCAGAGCATGGGTTCGTGTAATTTTATAAACTCTGTAAGCCCGTCAAATTGAATTTTTAGTAATGGCTCTGTTTAACAACCAGCTTGCAAAATTCCTGAACATGTAATGTGTGGTCGTCATGAGCTGCCACCCTCAGCACATGCACAGATGCTCACACACGTCCTCACGCACACACACTCCCTCACTCACACGCACACACACTCCCTCACACAACACACACTCACACAAGCACACACTCCCTCACTCAAGCACACACACGTGCACACTCCCTCCCTCACACGCGTGCACACTCCCTCACTCACACAAGCACGCGCATTCCCCTCACACGCGCACACACTCACACAAGCACACACTCCCACGCACACGCACTCCTTCATACACACACACTCCCTCACTCACACGCGCGCACACTCCCTCACACAAGCACACAGCAGCTGCTCACGGCATCTAGTTGAGGGGCCTGACGCTCGTTTAGAAGCTGAGTACACGAGGTTAGTCTAAGAAGTTAGAACAGAATGTAAAACATCAGGATGCAGCCTGTCTAGTCAGGATAAACACTGCGCGTTGGGACACATGTGACCCCCTTCACGCCTGGTGCTGGTTGGCTCGGAGAGCAGTGGGGTGCCAGCCGGCTGCCCTGATAGCCACGCCTCCCAGAGGGTGGAGAGAGCCTGGTCTGCAGAAAGCCTGCTTGCTTTCTGAGGGGCACAGACACAGGTGGCCTGAAAGGGAGAAGGTCCTGGAACAGGGGGCCCAGAGGAAAGCCTGCATTAGGAGCCAGGGTCCCGGCGCCCAGCAGCTGCCCTCGCCCTGGCTCCTCCGGCTGCAGGCCGCGTCACCCATCTCGGAGCCGCCGTAAGGCCTCCTGCAATCAAACCGCGAGGCAGCACCGCGCCCACAAGACCTTGAGGTTTCTCCTGGCCTCAACCTTCCTCTCATGACAACAAGGCACCAATTTCCACGAAGGGCTCTGCGCTCAGGGCAGGGCTGGTAAACACGAGGTCACGCCCTTCCTGTGAGGGAGGTTCCAGTTCCCACGGCAGAGGCCTCGGGCAGGTGGGAGGTGGGGGCTGCGGCAACAGCAGGACAGGGCCAGGGAGCTGGTGTCCACTCCCACACAGTCTTCTTGCTTTAAACAGTTCTTTTTCGAGAGAATTGCAGATCACACACAGTCGTAAGGAATCACGCAGAGAAAGCCTGTTCCCTTTGCCCGGTTCCCCCAACAGCAGCATCTTGCAAAGCAGGGAGTGGCCACCGATGGGATCCAGTGCCCTGGGGATATGACACCAGCTGCACATACACTCGTGTGGGTGTGAGCACGTGTGCCAGTGTGTGTGTGTACATGGGTGTGCGTGTGAGTCTGTCAGTGTGTCTGTGTGTATGCAGGTGTGCATGAGTCTGTGTGCATGTGGGTGTGTGTCTTGTGCATGTGTGTGAGTGTGTGTGTCTGTGTGTGTCAGTGTGTCTGTGTATATGTGGGTGTGCATGAGTCTGTGTGCATGTGGGTGTGTGTCTTGTGCATGTGTGTGAGTGTGTGAGTGTGTCTGTGTGTGTCAGTGTGTCTGTGTATATGTGGG
>NC_045455.1:198246-199706 GCF_002776525.5 Piliocolobus tephrosceles
TGTGTGCATGTGTGTGAGTGTGTCTGTGTGTGTCAGTGTGTCTGTGTGTGCGGGTGTGCATGTGAGTGTGTGAGCGTATCAGTTTGTGTGTGAGGGAGGGAGTGTGCATGTGTGACTGTGTCTAGGCTGGGCAGTTGTGTCCTGTGTGCAGATCCCTGTGCAGATGCCGGACATTTCCATCCCACGAGCATCTCTCTTGCTCCTTTTCCAGCCACAGCCACCCCCCAACCCCTCCCTGACCCCTGACCGCTGACACCCACGGATCTGCTTTCCGTTTCTGTGACTTTGCCAGCTTGAGATTGTCTCCCTTCACTCAGCCCAGTTCCCCTGAGGCTCACCTGCAACACTGTGCACCCGCTCGCTCGCTGCTTTTCACGCTGTTCACCCTTTACCTGCTGGACAGCCTGAAGGTTGCCTCCAGGTTTTTGCCATCACAAATACATCTGTAGTGAACGTTTGTGTTTTTATGCATCACGTATTTTGAAGGGCATTTTCCTCACTCTCCTAATCCACAGCCTTCCTTGTGGGTGGGAGGAGGCTGAGTCTGGGTGACTGCGGAGGCTCCCTGGGGACGGCAGCCACACTTCAGCTTCTCTTCTGTGGCCCTGGTGTGGTTTCTGTCGGCACAAGAGTTAGATCTGCAAATCCACCAGGGGCCCGACACACTGTGCAGTGCCAGGAGGATGGCAGAGAGGGAAAATGACTGCCAGTGCTCTCAGGAAAAATAACTACGAGAAAAGCTACCTCTAGCCAACTGTTTCTTATCTGTTGGACGCAGGACACACAGCACATGCAGCTCGGTCCTGGCACAGCCCTGTGGGCAGGCACTGCTGCCAGTCCCATTTTACAGACGAAGAATTTGGGAGACAGTCTGGGGAAGTGAGTTAGCTTCACAGGAAACTATTTGAAGAAATAAAATTAATTGACGCTGTGGCTCACAACTCCTAAGTGTAATGAAAGCAGCCGTGGTCATCACAGTCAAGGTGCCAGGGATTTGTGGGCTGAGCAGCCTTCAGCAGCACCCATGGCTTCCACAGGGGGCCGTGAGCATCTCCCTCTGCCCTCTCGCCCCACCCTGCACAACCCGGAGGTGAATTTCCTGTCCCACCTGCTGCCCCACCCCTCCCTGAAGCCAGGAGGTTGGCAACTAAGCTTGTGAGGCTCAAGGGTACCTAGGACGGACCACTTGGAGGGGAGGGCAGCTCTCCTCGGCCATCACAGCCAGAAAGTGGGCTTTGGGTGCTCCATGCAGTGCTGCCACCGTGTCTACACCCACCGCCGCCATCTACACCCACTGCCACCGTGTCTACACCCACTGCCACTGTGCAGTGCTGCCACGGTGTCTACACACACCACCACCGTCTATACCCACTGCCACCGTATCTATACCCACAGCCACTATGTCTACACCCACCGCCACCGTCTACACCCACAGCCACCGTGTCCACACCCACTGCCAC
>NC_045455.1:199716-200312 GCF_002776525.5 Piliocolobus tephrosceles
CCGCCACCGTCTACACCCACAGCCACCGTGTCCACACCCACTGCCACCATGTCTACACCCACCGCCACCATCTACACCCACCACGTCTACACCCACAGCCACCGTGTCTACACCCCCCACTCCCATCTACACCCACTGCCACCGTGTCTACACCCACCGCCACCGTCTACACCCACCGCCACCGTCTACACCCACCGCCACCATCTACACCCACAGCCACTGTGTCTACACCCACCGCCACCGTCTACACCCACAGCCACCGTCTACACCCACCACCACCGTGTCTACACCCACAGCCACTGTGTCTACACCCACCGCCACCATCTACACCCACTGCCACTGTGCAGTGCTGCCACCGTGTCTACACACACCACCACCGTTTATACCCACTGCCACCGTATCTATACCCACCGCCAGCATCTACACCCACAGCCACCATCTACACCCACAGCCACCGTGTCTACACCCACCGCCACCATGTCTACACCCACCGCCACCATCTACACCCACCGCCACCGTCTACACCCACTGCCACCGTCTACACCCACTGCCACCGTCTACACTCACAGCCACCGTGTCTACACCCACCGCCACCG
>NC_045455.1:200412-215858 GCF_002776525.5 Piliocolobus tephrosceles
GCCACCGTCTACACCCACTGCCACCGTCTACACTCACAGCCACCGTGTCTACACCCACCGCCACCATCTACACCCACCGCCACCGTGTCTACACCCACCGCCACCGTCTACACCCACAGCCACCGTGTCTACACCCACCGCCACCGTCTACACCCACCGCCACCGTCTACACCCACAGCCACCGTGTCTACACCCACTGCCACCGTGTCTACACCCACTGCCACTGTGTCTACACCCACGGCCGCTGTGCGGTGCCGCCACCATGTCTACACCTACTGCTACCCCCATCAAGGGCTCCCTTCGGTGCCTCTTTCTTGCCTCACCTTTCCACACGGAACGAGCCCCGGCTGGGGAGAGCGGCAGAAAGACAGGCTCTCCAGAAGGCAGAGGGTGTGCGTGCCGGAGCTCAGGGGCCGTGTTGTCTTTCTCTGTCATCCCAGAGGGCCTGACAGGTGGATACGGCCTAGGTCCTCAGTCAGCTTTGTTAAATAATGAGCTGCTAAATAGAGCAAATACTCATTCACACAAATGTGTGACCACTGCATAAAACCATGTGTGAATATTGATAAAACCTTGAAGGAGAAATAATCCTGGGGTTACAGTGGGAGACACGAGGACTCAGGTTTGAGGGTTTATTACGATGTTGGATCCCTCAAGCGAACATTTCACAGAAGGAGCAGCTCTCAGGGGCTATCGATGGAATCTATTCAAGGGCACTGTGGGGCTTTTGCTGCATTCACCGCTGGGTCTCCAGACCGTCCCTTGGTTCGGATCCAGGACTTCCACAGCTCCAGGGCTGTCTGTGCTCGCTTGGAGGTTGTGGCAGGCCCTGCTGTGGGAGCTGCAGTGTCTGAATAGGGCCTTGACAGTAAATTCCCATCCCAAACCACGTCGACCAGGCACCCCTCTCCTTTTAAAAGATGTGAGGTCTGGTTAATTGTTCACTTCAGGGGTGTCTTCTAAAAGCAACGGAATGTTTGGCAAATTAGGGTCGAAAATAAGTTAACTTTATTATGACAAAAAACGGTCCTTTGAGAGAAGGGACTTTAGCAATCAAGGCATCACACAAACCCACTCAACAGATGACTATTTAAATACACGGGGTTCTATTTCACTGTTAGCTCACATTGACATAGTCATTGGAATTAATCAAATAACGGCCCATATAAACTCAATTAAGGTTTGGTATTAGTGAGGCTAGGCTAGGCTTAGGTTATGCCAATGATTCCTAAATTTTATTGACTTTACACAGCGGAAGTTTATATCTCACAAAGACACCTGCAGACCCAGCCGCCCTCCAGGACGGCCGCTGTCCACGACACCTGCAGACCCAGCTGCCCTCCAGGAAGGCCGCCATCCACTTGGTACCTCGGGGGTCTAGGCTGCTTCTTTCCTCTCTCTTTGTGTTTCAGGAAGATGAGAGAGAGACCATGATGCTCCGTGGTAAGGCCCAGCTGGGCCTCCGACTGTAGTTGATAAGCCCAGCAGAGCATTGGCTCTCCTGTCCAACAACACAGACCAGCAAGCCTCCGCATCCACAGGAACCTTGGTGTGGACCTGTTTGCTTCTCTCAACTGTGTGGCTCAACTAATATTTGAGAAAGACTGTTCAGTGGCTATTTATTCATCTCTCTAGATTCTCCAAATGTGTTCTCTTGCAGCTCATCAGGTCACTAGAAAGCTACTTTCTTTGACTTCTAAGTGCCTACATAAGTTTTATGCAAGAATTATGATTTAAAGTTATATTTTTACTACATTCATTCAACAAATATCCATTGAGCATTAACCATGTTCTAGGTCCTGTAGTGTCATTTGAGATTAAAAACATCCTCCCCTAACTTGTCCAATATTCCTTTGGAAAAGAATTCCCTAAAAAAATTCTTGTATTGCCTTGTGGGCTAAAGTACTGTCTTTCCTGAAAGTCTGACACACTTCCCTTTATTAGATAAAGCGACTTGTGTAAGATTCGTATTTCCGTATTTCCCTTTTCAACTTGGCTATCAGGAAGCTCAGTGTGGAGCTTTATGTTCAGCTGTTCTCACCTTAGATGTGTCAACAAATCCACTAAAAAAAGTTTCTTTTAAAAGGAAAGAGACATTATTCCAGCAAGCAGTTTGCAAAACTGGGAGATGCTGCCTTTGGAACAAAACAAGGGTGCGTTCCAGAGAAGAAAGATGGGACTGTCTTCTACAAGGGAAATTCCTGCCCAGGTTCTCATTCTGGTCTTTATGCAGATAAAGGAGGCAGACTTGCTTAGTTCTGTTTGGTAGAGCCTGGTAGCAGTCGGTTGGTTTGGTCCAGAGGGCAAATTGGGATTTTCTGGTCTCGGCTGATTCTGGCAGCATGAACAGACAGCTGTGAAAGTTCCAAGGCTTCCGGGAACGCAGAGCTGGCGTGTGACCTCTAGTCAGCAGAGGGTTGTGTGCCTCCATTTTGAATTCAGGCCCAGTGAACCACTTGGGATGCACCTGGCAGGATGGACTCTTTCAGGTTCAGATACCTGATACCACCATTCTTCCTTCAGTTCTTACTTTGTTCCCTCTAAAAATTATTCCGTTGTGTACTGGTCATTTATGTGGCTTCAAATCTTTTGCAAGTGGATTGTTCAGATATGATCAGATAATGCTGTTTTGGAAATGAATGAATGTCCACGTGTCGATGGATTGATAATGAACAGAAGAAGAGTATATCAAAGAGAGCAAAGTGTAACTCCACGGTCATTAAAAGAAGAAATTATAGAGATTTTCTATTGGGTCATCACCTTTTCCTCTCATCTCTCAATATTTTATTTCCTGGTTCTTATCACAGCTCTAAGGGAAGACTTTCTAATTTAGAAAACTAATGACCAATTCCTTCACATAGAACACAAATTTGAGAAGGCTGGTGCTTGGGCAGTTCTGTGGGGCTGTGTTTGTTGAGGGAGCTCTGGATGTGTGCTCAGTCCCGGTACTTCACAGGGGCCCGGTGGGGGGAGTGTCGCACATACAGATACTTTGCTCTGATGTGCCTGGATAAGCACTGAGAGTGGGTTTTGGGGACCGACTGGGGAGAGATGCATATGGGGTCCAAGTCGACCATCTGTGGGGCACCCTGGTCATGTCCAGCATCCATTTGTGCAGCACATTTTCTCTGGGACTGTCCACCCACCCAAGTTCTTGTGGCATCATAAAGATGGCCATAATTCCGAGATGTAGGAGTGAAATGGACCGAGGCTGACCCAGTGAAGTTTGTGGCTGGGTTCAGCAGTGAGTCAGGGAGAAGCATGCTTTCTCCGTCACGACCAGGAGAGGAGTGCTCATTTGCTAGGAGGTGAAGGTGACTGTGCACCTGTCACTGGCAGGAGCACCAGAGAAGCCCTGCTCCATCCCTGCTGACGTCCAGGCCTGGGCCTCCAGCAGGTGCCGTGATCCTGGACCCCAGGAGTACCGTTTCCAATCCTGACAGACAGCTGCTTAATGTGGGACATTGCTTTATTTTACAAGTTCAAAAGGTCATCCTAGCAGCACGGAGCACCTCCCAGGTGCTAAACCCTGTATCATGGTTGAATGTGCCCATGTCCATGAATTCTAACATCTGCCTCCCCTGAATCCAACGTTCTTTGAATCTAGTTCTGCATTTACCCCCGGCTCATGCTGGTGCATGCATTTTGGCCCTGAAGCTCCTTGGCTGACTGTCTCTTCCTCCGTTTTTAGCCTCAGCACTTCTCCAGCTTCATGATGCTGACCTGCAGGAGCTGAGCTGGAGGTGGGTGGCAGGCGTGTCTGGGTTGCCTTGCAGAGGTCTCTGCAGCATCTTCAAGCACAGACACAGCGTTTGCCCTTAACAGAGAGAAATGTGACACCTCTTCAGGCCCAGCAGATTTAGAGGAATCTGGGATTCAAGATTTTTGAGTGCATTCATTCAGATGGCCCCATTCCAAGCCTCAGGGCCTCTCTTCTTCCCAGAGTCCAGAGCTTGGAACGGCACCTTCCGAGGCCAAGCACCCGGACCTGGAACAGCACCTTCTGAAGCCGAGCACCTGGGCTAAGCACCCAGCCCTGCAACAGCACCTTCCAAGGTTGAGTACCCAGCCCCGGAACAGCACCTTCTGAAGCTGAGTCACCCAGCCCTGGAGCAGCACCTTCCATGGCCGAGCACCCAGCCTTCTCTGGAGCTCTGCCTTCTATGCAGTTAAGTCCTGCCCCGACCCGGTTTTTTGATTTTCCTCTGGTCACAGGAGATGAGTGTCTTATGTGGCACCGAGGAGGCCCGTTAATGTACCACCCTTTTGTTTCAGGTGGTGATCTTTCCATTCTCTTGCCCTCAACACTAGCCACCTGATTCCATAGTCCATGTATCTGCGACTTTCCCAAACTCTTCAGCACCCGAGATCCTGCCGCTGCCAGTGCATTTCCTTCCAAGGGGCTCCCGTCCCGGCTGCCATTGCTGCAGCCTGGAGATTCGTTCCTGACCCCAGCTGTGCCCTGGAAACAGACACCAAAGCAGAGATCTGCGCTGAGTTTATCAGCAGGCCTGTGAGGGTGGAGGGATGGCAGAGAAGCAGCTTTGTGGCTGGGCTACCACAGAGGACTCCGCTGGTTCTCGGAGAAACACGGGAGCCGGCTTGCTTCCAGTGGCCCCAGATGGAAGCATAGTCTCCATTGTAAAGCAGGGGTGTGGATGGCACCCACGGCACCCACTGCAGACGCCACCCAAAGCCACTGCTAGGTGCAGAGGCTCTGGGTTGGAACCAGGGGTGCCACCTTAACCTCCTGTTCAGCCCTGGTGAGCACCAGGCATGCAGGGGCTGAGGACAAGAGAGGCCTCTGTGGCTGCAGGCTCCCAGCAATCAAGGAAGAAAGGCCATTAATTCTTTCAACACATGGAACTGCTTTTTAGGAAGTGAAGATAAGCAGTGGAAAAAAATAGGCTTCTTATCTTCATGAAGTTCCTGTTCATCTCTATGCAGTGTGTATGTGTGTTTGAGTATGTATGTTCATGTAGGTGTATGTATGTTTAGTGTGTGTATGTATGTATATGCATGTGTATGTGTAGTATATGTGTGTGGTGTGTATATGCGTAGTATATGTCTGTTGTGTGTATATGAATATATGTGCATGTGTATATATGTATATGTGGTGTATGTATGTAGGATGTGTGTATATGTGTGTGTATATGTATGTGTGTATGCACGTGTGTAGTATCTGTGTGGCGTGCCTGTGTGTGGTGTATATGTATATGTATATGTAGGGTATGTGTGGTATACGTATGTGTGTATATATGTACAGGGTGTGTGTGTGGCGCTGGGTGCAATGAAGTTTTGCAACATAGAGGAAGGAGTGTAGAGTCTCAGTTCATACACACACCTACATGAACACACACACACACTCCTGTCAGGGAGGAGGTCAGGGAGGAGGAGACTTCAAGACAGAAGAAATGGAGGCGAGGGTGGTACCTGCCCATGCCAGGGCCTGCAGGGGGCCTGGGGGGTACCTGCCCATGCTGGAGTCTGCAGGGGGACTGTGGGGCGACCTATCAATGCCAGGGTCTGCAGGGGGACTGAGGGGGGGACCTGCGCATGCTGGGGTCTGCAGGGGGATAGGGGGGCGGGGGAACCTGCCCATGCTGGGGTCTGCAGGGGGGCTGGGGGGGACCTGCCCATGTCGGGGTCTGCAGGGGGCTTGGGGGGACCTGCCCATGTCGGGGTCTGCAGGGGGCTTGGGGGGACCTGCCCATGCCGGGGTCTGGGGTTGGGGGCTGTGCGTGGGTGTGTGTGTGTGTCGCGCCCCCCGCCTCCCGCGTGCGTCCGCAGCAGGTGCCTTCAGATCGCATCTCAGGAGCTGGGGCTGGGCGGGGGATTCCTCCCCAGCCAGATAGTTGTGCGTGAACTTCTCTTTGCAAAGTTCGTCCGCGAGTGAATCGCGCAGCCTCGCTCAGAGGGCCCGGGCCGGCCGGCGACCTCCCTTCGTGTCTTCCGCCAGGCAGCCCGCGGGGGTCCCTTCCGCTCGGCGGCCAATCCCCGGGGCGAGGGCGTGGGCGTGGGCGGGGGCCGAGGCCTCGGGGGAAGCCGATCCCTGCGCCCCCCGGGTCTCCGCAGCCCGCCAGCACCGCCCCTGCCAACCCCGCCCCTGCGGGGCCCAGGCCGGTCGGGAGCAGGGGCCGGGCCGCGGGCGGAGCCTCTCGGTCCCCGCCCTCGCCCTCGGCCAACTGGCGGTCGTGCGGGCGGGCGGCGGGGCGGGCGGACCCTCGGCCGCGCTCCGGGCTCCGGCGCCGCCGCTCCTCCTGCTCGGCCCGCGCTGCCCGGCTCTGCGCGCGCTTCGGGGCGAGGCTCGGCCGGCGCGGACGCGCAGCATGGCGGTGGAGGACGAGGGGCTCCGGGTCTTCCAGAGCGTGAAGATCAAGATCGGTGAGTGTCCGCCGGCAGCGACGCGTCCGACCCCCCGCCCGACCCCGTCCTCTCCCGCGCCCGCCTCCCCTCCCCAGATCCTCGCCGGGGACCCGGGCGGAGACGCCCTCCAGGCGCGGCGCGCTCCCCGGAGAACGGCTGGTCCGGCGCCGCGG
Organism: Piliocolobus tephrosceles; assembly: GCF_002776525.5. Classification (NCBI taxonomy): domain Eukaryota; kingdom Metazoa; phylum Chordata; class Mammalia; order Primates; family Cercopithecidae; genus Piliocolobus; species Piliocolobus tephrosceles. Next base: position 206,952 of record NC_045455.1, read on the forward strand.
CCCCTCCCCAGCTTCCTGCGTCCCCGGGGTTCGGGCTGGGTCGAGCTGGCTCCGGGGGAACGCGGCTCCCTGCGTCTCCTCTGCGCCCGGAGCGGCCCGGGTCCCTGGTAGCGGCGGAGGTGGGGTCCCTGCGCCGAGGGACGGCTGTCCGCGTGTGCGCCCCCGCGTGTGCGCCCGAGCGTGAGCCCCGCGTGTTTGCGGGAGTCCGCGCGTCTTCACTTCAGGTGTCAAATCCACTGACGTCGGGGTCTCGGCATCTCCCTTTCTCCGCTGCGCCCAGAAACTTCCTTTCCGGGGAATGTGGAGGCTCCTTCCCGCCTCTCCCCGGGGGCGTGAGGCCCGGGCGCGCTGCTGCTGCTGTGCGCGCGCGTCTGTGCCTGTGTGCGCGCGTTTGTGTGTGCCTGTGTGGGTGCGTGTGTTTGTGTGTCCATGTGTGGGTGCGTGTGTATGCGCATGCGTTTGTGGGTGCCTGTGTGGGTGCGTATTTGTGTGTAGATGCATGTGTGCGCGCGTGTGTTATCTGTGTGTGTGCATGTGTGCGTTCGTGTGTGCTGGTGGGCGTTCTGGTTGAGGGCTCCTGCGGGGCGGGGAGACCCCGGACCCACCGGCACCAAGTCCCCTTTCACTGAGAAGTGGCGGGCGACCTGGTGGCCGCCCGGGCCTGCGAGGCTGCGGTTTTTCTCTGGGCTTCAGCAGCTTCTGAAGTGGGCTCCGGGAGGCGTTTCCGGAGAGGAGGCTGTGTCTGGACTTCTGGTTTATCTGGAGGGATCTGCTTTTCCCTGGTTGTTTTATTTTGGGAGAGTGATGTGGATATCCTCCCCCTCCCCCAGAGCAAGACCGTTTCCTGGAGTGACTGTTCCATATTCATGCCCTGAGGGCGCTGGACCACAGCGCGGTTCAGACTGGAGAGGCTCCCAGGGCCTGCAGGGCCCCGGTCCCCACGGTCCTTCTCCCCCACTGAGCCGCACTCCGCAGCCGGCCTCTTCCCGTGTGAAGAGGCCTCCGGAACGGGCTGAGTGTCAGTTGTTGATGACATTTGATGCTGCCGGAGGCATTCCAGCTCCTCTAAACCAGCGGGCTGTTTCCTGTCGGCTTTATTTTGGTTTGCGGATCATCGCTGAGACACTGTCTTGATATTTGGCCCAGAAGCTCTGCAGCTAGGATGTGGCAGCACTTCCGCTTTGAGTAGCCCAGAGACGAGGGATTTCTTTTGTCAAAATGTGGTTTAAATCTGCTGTCACTTTCACACAAGAAAGCCAGGGTTGGTGCTCCCTGAAGTGTCTGAGGTCGCCTTGCCGTGGGTGGGGAAAGGTCACGGCCCGTGGGGGTCAGTTTGCTGCTCTTTCCTTCGGCCAAGGCTGCTTGGCTCAGCGAGCGAGTCCAAGAGGTGTGAGAAGCACTGGGCTTCCTCAGTCACGGGGGCAGGAGGGCTGCAGGTGGGTGCCCCTGTGGGGCAGTGCCAGGTCTCCAAGCAGCAGGGAGAAGTGGCCTGGGCTTTGCGGCTCGGGGGTGGGGAGCCCACAGCTGGCACAGCATGCTCGCTGTTTACTCCAGGAAGGGCTATGCTTCAGTCCACAGGACCTTACAGAAGGCATGGGAAGTAAAACAGGAGGGCAAGGGAAGACCACAGTCGCAGACGAGACACTCAGACCCTGAGTGTCCCAGAGGGCAGCTTCCCCGGCATGTGGGCACTCGGCCCCACTTCCGACAGGCGTGGGGGTCAGGCACCCCTGGAGGATCCCTCAGAGAGAAGGAGGTTTGGAGATGCCGCTGCTTGGTCAGGCTCTGTGCTCCACTTTAAACAAGTCAGTGAAACCCTGGCTCAGCTGAGGCTTACGCTGCTAATCCTGCGTGGGGCCTGGATATTATCTGAACCTTTGACCCTCCCAGGGGCAGCAGCAGTGAGGACGGGTGGAGAGGCCCAAATGCCAGCTGCCCGACTCTCTGGATGTGGCTCCAGAGAGGAGAAGTCCCCGTTTCTTCTCCCCTCCAGAGGTCACCTGCAGGGCCGGCTGCCTGAGGGGTATCTGTGCCCCAAGTAGCTGGGGAGACAGGGCACCTCCTGCATTTGAGCGGAGATGCAGTCTGGGCTGGAGACCCTGAGGGTGACCTGTGGGTGTGCTGATTTGGGGTTAGTCTCATGTCACCGTGCTGCTGGCCTGATACCCCGGGGCTCCGGGGGAAAGCCCATCTGTAGAAGCAAAGTGGAGGATGACCCTGCACGGCGCTGTGCCCGGGGACCACTGAGCTCCTCAGTCTCTTTCTTTAATCCACATTCATGGCCGACCTTGGCTCTGACTTGCCCTGCCTGAGTCCCTGGTCTTGAAGGTGCAGGCAAGACGGTGCCCCTGTGGCTGATTTGAGGGCCCGTCGCCATCATTCACCTCTAAGCCTCGTCTCCCGGCACACGGGATTTGCGCCCGAGTCTGCCAGTGACTCGCTGCATGACCCAGGGCCCGTGTCTTCTCCTTCATAACCTCATTTTTCTGTTTGTAAAAGGCAAGCAATTATTGTTTACTATATCCGGTGGGAACGTACAAGGCCGTGTTGTTCAGGCTTAAGTTAACACCCTGCCCCCTCACTCCCAGAACAAGAATTGTCCCTAAAGTTATACCGTAAACAGTTCTGCTACTGCGCTAAGAAAAAAAGGCAGCACATTTTTCGGGGCGATTTGGAGCTTTTTTTAAGGTATGGGGCATTGGCCTTTTACATTCTTAAATAGCTTTGAAATGTGTGGTGGTATGTGGCCTCATTCAGATGCTGAAATTGGGAGAAATGGAAAGAATCTCTTCCTCCTCCCCCCTGCCTCTTTCTTTGTCCTTCCACCTCTTGCACGGAGGTAATAAGAGGGAGAGCCACGTCCAAGTGAGGTGTTATGATGGTAACAATTTGAGTCTTTGTCTTGAAGAATCTGGCTTTCTGCCTTTCAGTTTTGTAGAATCATTTTGGATATGTCCTTCTGCACATGTAAACATCTTAAACCCTGTGTCTTTCGAAACAGTCATTAACCTTTCACAGCGGAGCCTGTGCATCATGCATGACTGCGCCACCCTTCCTATGTGATCGCTGCTTTGAGGAAGCCGGTGCTTCTGACTTTCCATGAGTCAGGGACCCACAGGGAGGGCACTTCCGCCACGGCCATGGCGTTGTTTTGGGGCCCCCGCCCCCAAGGCGTGCAGTGCCTCCTGCCCTCCCAGTAATGTTTTCCGTTTCCACAACACTTACTGCTTGTTTTTAAATGCGGCACCTTATCTTGATAAATGTGTTCAATAAGGAGCAATACACAGGGTGTTTCTCTCAATCTATTAACAAAAAGAAAAGCCAGCCCTGCGGTCCAGGGTGGGAAAGGCTCTTGCACCGTTGTGATCCTGCCGTCCCGGCGGCGGTCAGCGTCCTGTGAATGCTGGCCCACGGCAAGTCTGGCCCAACATGGAACCGCTGGTGCCTGCAGGCCTGTGGGGCTCTGCGGGCCGGGGGGCCGCCGGCCTCCAGCCCCAGCTATCGCTCTTCTGATCACAAACAGAATCCCGCCTGAAGCAGGAGGAGGTGGCACCGGGTGAGAATAGGGAGAATGACAAGTGGGGTGCCGGAGGGACCCCGGACTGTGCCTCCCTGGCCCCAGCTCCTGGGCTAGGTCAGGGCTCCGGGCCCGGCTCTGCGAGATGTGACCGCTGACACTCTCAGCCTGACGGACTCTCCCACGGGGGGTGGAGGCCGCTGGTCACAGGGCTGTGGCAGGCATCAAATTAGGTAATGGTCTGTTTAATAAGTGACAGTAGCAACAGTGTCTTCACAGGGCTAGGGCTCACTCAGTAAGAGAAGTGTTTTGTGAATGTGAGGGAGGGATACTGGCCATGCTGTGGCTTCCTCGTGTCTATGTGACAGTGTAAGGAGGAGCCACGTGGCCACACATGGGCCTTGGCATCAGAGATCTTAGATTCCCCTAACGCTAAAATTAACTTGGATATTTTATTAACCGAGCTCAGCTAAGCTGCCTGTGCTATTTTTACCCCCTGAGAAGGAAGGTGCAGGGCTTGGCTGCACCTGGGAAACAGCAGGGGCTCTGGCAGGGGCAGGTTCAGCCTGGGGCCTCGGGCTTTGCCTGGAAAGGGGAGTGGGTTTCCTGTGTGTGTGTGGGCGTGCAGGTGGGATGCAGATGCTAAGGGGGTCGTTTCCATGTATTACCTCCTTTTATCTAAATTCTCAAAACTCCACCACACTGAGGTGGAGAAAGGGAGACCCATGGACTTAGCTGGGCCCAAGTGGCCCAGCCCCATGGGCTCCTGGGATCCGAGTTCTTCTTCTCCTCACCACTTAGTACTGTCCATCAATTTTTTTTTCTTTGAGCCTCACTTTGTTGCCCAGGCTCCAACTCCAGGACTCAAGAGATCTTCCTGCTTCAACTTCCTGAGTAGCTGGGACACAGGTGCTGCTCACGACTGCAGCTGCCAGTTCAGAGAGCCGTTTCTTCTCTGTGATCTCGGATTTGAATGGGGGAATCATGGAGGGCTGGAGAAGAGAGAGACTTGTTGGTGACTTTAGGGACATGAGGCAGTCAGTGTTCAGGCAGGGAAGGAAGGAAGGGGCTGCTGGTCTGTGTGGGTGGACAGTGGCCTGGGAGGCCCAAGACACAGGGTGTGCTGGGAAGACAGCTTGGAGATGCCGAGGTGATCCTTGGAGCAGGGCCACAGCCACCCATCCAGCCTTCAGGCATCTTAGCAAATGGTGCCTGTCAGGTTGACTCAGCCGGGGTGCTGGACTGGCGGGCAGAGTGTGGGCCTGGAGGCAGCCCTGGGGGCGTCATCCCTGGAAGGGAATCTAGCACTGGTGGAAAACACTTTATTTGCTTCTTTGGAGCTAATGGAAGCACATGAGGCATTTGGAGCTAATGAGCGGGTGAACCCCACAGGCACAGAGTGGATTAAGAGCGTCTACCTGAGGCTGTGTCTCCCTGTGTTTGCAGGTGGTGCGTCATGTTTGAAAAGTAGATGTGTGTGTGTTTAGAAAGGAGATGGATGTATTGGCTGGAAACAGCCACAGGCGAAGTGGTGGCTGCTGAGGTCTTAAAAGTGAAGGCTGCTGAGTGATGGTGGGAGGGGCTTGGTGAGGAGGAGAGCTCCTGGGGGCCCTCGGAGGAGAGGCGGACGTAGTGAACCCCCTCGGAATCAGACACCCGAGACTGCGTGCTGGCCCCATTTCTTGACAGTTCTTTGATTTTGGATGACCCCTAACCTCTCTCTGCCTTGGTTTCTTGGTTTGTGAAAGTAGAAGCCAAGGCCTTTTTTTGCAGAGATTAATGGGAATTAGATGCACGCGGGTACTTCCCTGCTCAGATCTTCACAGATGGGATCTAATAATTCAAATTATTCTAGCAGAATTTGAAGCTATCTGTTTGTCTGTAATGAATTGGCCTTCTATGTAAGCAAATATATAAATGGAAAAGAGCTACACTTTAATACGTAGGAGGGTGTTGAGATCCGGGAGAGCTCGCACTCCGGAGAGGTGGCTTTGGTTTTGGCTGTCATCTGGGAGGGTAGCTTTGAACTTGCCCCTGAAGAGAGAGTGAGGTCTCAGGAAGGGAGGGAATCATGTTGGGTTGGGCTGGTGTTATGAGATGCACAGCCTGGCCTTTGAGGGGCACCGATCATTTGGCTGGAGGGGCCAGTGGGACGTGTGGATGGGCCTCCGGCCAATGGGTTGACAGAAGGGGGCACACCGGGTCCCATATGGGGATGTGGTGTCACGCCCCGCGCGTGCTGGTACCTCTGGAGGCTGCCAGGTTGGACAGCAGTTGTGGAACTGTGGTGGGGGGTGGGGGAGGCAGCTCAGTGAGCACGTCTTGTCTTACGCAGCCGCAGGTCAGAACAGGGGTCTGTGCTCACGCAGGAAAGGAGGGGCTTGCCGTGCAACCAGAGCTTCTAGCTTTGAACCGTAGGTAAAGGCGATGAACAGACATGTCTACTGCAGCAGCACCTGTGGCCAGTGGCTGAGTGAGCAAATAGCAAACAGTAGAGGCAACGCTGAGGAGTCCGGGAGTCCCCACCAATCTCCTGTCGAACTCTCATCCCCGTTGCCGGAAGTGGGGCCTGGTGGGAAGCGACTGGATCTTGGGGGCGGATGGATATGAACAGCTCAGCGCCATCGCCTTGGTGCTGTTCTCGCGATCGTGAGTGAGTTCTCGCGAGATCCGGTGATTTAAAGTGTGCGGCCTGCCTCCCACCTCACGCTCTTGCCCGCTCTCGCCACGGGAGACACCTGCTTCCTCTTCACCGTCTGTCATGACTGGAAGCTTCCCGAGGCCTCCCCAGAAGCAGCTGCCTCCATACGTGGTGTACAGCCTACAGCACCGTGACCAGTAAACCTCGCTTGTTTTGAGTTACCCGGTCTCAGGTGTTTCTTTATAGCAATGCAAGAACAGCCAGGGAGTAGCAGCCACGTGAAACAGGGATTGTGTCATGTGCATCCGCACGTGGGCTCTGTGACTTTCAAGGAAATATTAAGCCCAGGCCAAACCACAGGACTTGCAGGAGGTTCCACGGGATAGGATTAGAAAGAAGCAAAATGAGAGCGCCTGTGTGACACCACCCCCTGGAAGAGCGGTAAACACAGGGCGGATGAGTGTGCGCGGATCAGGGATAAGACCCACGCCGCCTGCTAACCGGATTACCTGCGGGACGGCAGGAGTGCCGCGGTAGAAAGAGAGACAGGATATACAAGGCCTTCCGTAGCAGCGAGTGTATGTCTCTTATGCATCAAGGTGCAGCTATGTATGCGGTGGGTGAATGAGTGAAGAACAAAGGCGGAGCTTAGAAATCATCCCTTCACAAACTGCAAGAACAGCGTCGGCTGTGGAGGACGTCAAGGCCGAGAAAGAAAATAACTTGCCTTCATTCAACACGGTGTGCTGTGTAGGAAAAGCGTGTTGACAGGTGAGGGAGTGGTTCCGTCAGGCCGCCGCGGGCGTCCAGCAGTGACAGGCGGAATGCAGTTGTGGCTGGCCCGGGACAGGCCCCTGACAGGTTTTGGGGCTCCAGCCTTTGTGTCTGGGAGGCTCTGGCACAGGTGAAGGGGAATCAGGGTTACATCACCGGCGACAGATGGCTCAGGGTTTCTCTGGGTGTGAGGCAGAGTCCAAAGGGAAGAGTGACAAACGTTCGAGCTTTTCTGTAGATGCGAGTTGCAGAGTCACCGAGGTGCCTGGGAACCCCCTCCTCGGGCCTGGGTCCCCAGAAGTGAGTTTCCCTACAGGTTTTTGGTCGAACGGCGTCAGAGTGTTGGGAGATTTTGTGTTTTGTGAGTGTTTTATCAAAAATAGTGTTTCCTTGTTCTATGAGTGTCTGAAAATATTAGGTGTGTTTCTGCAGACAGGGCTGGATTCCCCAGGCTGTAGCTCTAGCCGCCCTGAAATTTGGCATTCTTAGTTTTCGTTTTCAGATAAGCTCGAATCCCACATTTGGAACAGTCACCCAAATTTAAGGCCCAGTTTTGTTCCTTCTGGGGACAGTCAGTGTCCTGCTGCTATCAGAACACAGCTAGTAACGGCCGCAGCGCTAACCTGCGTGTCCTGGGTCCGGAGAGATGCCGTGCTGGGCTCCTGGGGGCTAGGCCAGGGGGGCTGGGCTAGGAGACGGGAGCCACACTGGGGACAGAAACCAGCGCGTTGACCCAGAATTGATTAAGGAACAACTCCTACACCTATTCTTTCCTCTTTACATTGTTTCTGTTATGTTACCCGAATAATTTCCAACCTGTAAAGAATCCTCTGTCTAGGCCCTGACTGCCCATTGGGTAAAATTCCAGAGGTTGGTAAGTGGTCTGAGTCTTTCCTAGACACTACGGGGATCGTTTTCCTGACCACTGACCAGACAGACGTCTGCTCCGGACCTGCATGGGGGCCGTGGCTCCCGTCCCGTGTGGCCCACCCCATGGGTGCCTCCCTCGCCCCAGGATGGGCCGGAGTCCTCAGCCCCTTGCTGAGAGCCACCCTCCCTGCCTGGTGCTCATGGCGTGCCCAGGGTAGGACAGAGGATTCTCTGGGGTGCCTGACAAAGCTCAGGGGTGGTTGTTACTGTGTCTTCCTGGAGCTTGGATTTTGGACTTCATCGCCTCCAAGCTGCAGCCCAGGTCTGAATTGGGCGTGATCGACCCGGGCCGGTTGTTCATGTGGAGTTGGAGCCTGTTCCCATTTCTGCATTAGGTTTCATTCCTGGCCTTTTCCCTGCTTTGAGGAGCTGCACAGAGTAGCTGAGGGCCCTTGGGTGCACCCCTAAATCTTCTCTCTAGCTGTGTTCTTTCTGGAGGAAAAGGTTTCACTCTTCTTTCAGGTCTGGAGCTTTCTTGTTTTGATTCTAAACCCTCGAGGTGCTGGAGCAGCTAGTTTGCCTTGATCTTGTCACCTCTGTGTTTTCTCTTCCCCAGAGCAGCCATTGCTCTGGGAGCCCGAGAACCAGCCTCAGCCCATGGCCCCTGCTGGGGCGGCCACCTCGGCGTCTGGTGGTGACTGCGCAGGACACACGTTTCCTGCCCCCCTTCTCTGAGGCTCCAGGATCAAAGTGCTGTTCCCAAAGCCACGCCGGCAGCAGGAGCATCTCCACGTCGGACGCGCACCAAAGCTGCATCCAGGGCGCAGGGACCCGGGAAGAGTCTTGTGGTGGACTCTGATAACCACAGCCCAGGTGATTTGTGGCTTGTGGAATCACTTCCCCAGAAAGGAGGCTGGATGCCGCCGGGGCCTTTTTCTTCCTAGAGCCTTTTCTCATGCTGCGTTGGCTGGGCCTGCTCAGCAGGGTGGCAGCTGTCACGGCAGCCCGTGGTCCTTGCTTTGGGCAGCAGTGAGATGCAGAGGCCTGGAGTCAGGGCTGGGGCCGACCTGCCGGAGACCCCTTCCTCGCTGCGTCCCTCACCCGG
>NC_045455.1:215868-244956 GCF_002776525.5 Piliocolobus tephrosceles
CCTCACCCGGGGCCGACCTGCCGGAGACCCCTTCCTCGCTGCGTCCCCCTCTTGGGTAACTTTGTTCCTCACTCGGGGCCGCCCCTGCTGGTGCTGGCAGACCTGGGTTGCAGCACCCCGGCTGCCCTGTGTGGAGGCCCCGCTCGTTCTTCCTGAACACGGTGCCCTCTGCTTCCACGTCAGAACATTTCCCTCCAATGGGCAGGGGCGAACCTGCCTGCACCCTCAGGCCCAGGTGCTCCCCAGTGCAGAGAAAGGCCACCCAGCGGGGGAAGGCACAGCTCGGGGGCAGGTGCGAGGCGGTGGAGCTGGGGGTGGTTTGGCCCCAAGCACCCCGAGCCTCGCACCCCGAGCCTCTGGGTGCCTCCTTCATTCTGGCCCAGGCTGTAAGGGGGTTTCCAAGGCTGGGGTCAGACTGGTGGACGCGGCCATCAGCAGAGATTCAGGAAGAGGAACCGGTTCTGGGAAAACCGTCTGCGTGCAGAGCCAGGGGACTGGCCGTGCCGGACTCTCCTGCAGAGGTGGGGATGAGATGCTCCAGCAGGGCTGGTTTTCCGTGGCCTTCGGGATGAGGGCTTTTGCGGGGAATTCCAGATCCCCCCGGGCTGTAGCTGCCAAGCTCAGCCTTCTCAGGAAGCCCTGCTGGCCGGGGTGGGGCTGACTGCCAAGGGCCCTGGAGGCTGCAGCAGCCTGGGAACGCTCTGCCACGGTGGCCGGCTGTGCAGCCTGGAAGGGACGCCTGGCCTCCCAGATCCTCTCCGTCCCCGACAGCTAATCTCCAAGACTCCGACTGCCGCGATTCTGGGATTTGTGGTCGGCCCCACAGGCTGGAATCTTGTTAGTTTAGGGGCGGTGGCTAGAGGTAGGAGCCGCTGGGCCCTATGTGCCCCTCAGCCAGTCACCTGCAGCGACAGCGGGAGCAGGCTCCTGCACTCAGCCCACAAACCTGGCTCTGCGAGCCGGGCTGCATGGAGCGAGGCGGAGAGATCCCGAGAAGCCCTTCCCGAGCATGCGGGGCTGTGCATGCTCACAGCTGTGAACAACGAGTAGCTCGTTTACTGTACAGGGCTAGTGCGACGGGCGGTAAACCCACACGGCCATGGTGCCGCACTCAGGGACTGATCTGGCCACCCCTGTCCTCAGGGCTGCAGAGGAGTGAAGGTTCGGTCTCTCCCTGGGGAAGCCGAAGGTCAAACTTCGAGCTGTGCCTGACAGGCAGAGGTTCAGGCTGAGGGAGGAGTCCGCAGGCTTACGTTCCTAGAAGTCTCCTCTTGTGACACGCTTGCACACACGCAGACACACACGCACATGCTGCACGCATGTGCATGCACACGGATGCACACTCATGACCCTGGGACAGCTTGGGGCAGGTTGCATGGCTTGATGTGCAGTGTTGGGTGGAAGTAAGGGAGGCTCCGGTGGGCTTCTGCTGGCTTTTCCTTTAGCCAAGATCCGTGGCAGAAGAAACGGGCCAATCTGTGCTGAGTAGGATGCGTGGCGTTTAAAACTTCTCCAGCAGGTCTTAATTGTTTGTATTCTACCCTACGTGGCTGAGGCTGGGGACGCTCTCCAGATAGCCCTGTGGCTCTCAGGGGCCTGGTCCCAGGAGGCTCAGCGGGATGCGTTTGGGGCACCAGGTTCTCAGTGCCCTGCGGGTGGCCTCCTGCTCCTGGCTGCAGTGCTGGGATGCACCTGCCTTTCTACTTTCCACAACTTGAGGTCTTTTCTGGCAACTGCTGTGTGATTTTCTAATATTTTGTATAAGAAACATTTTGTTTTTAGGCCCACAACTTGTTCTTTTTCCTAATAGCTTTCCCCCCTACTTGTCACTGACCTGTTCTCTCAGGTGGCTGCGTGTTGCAGGGGAGTCCCCGATCTGTGGACTGTTCCAGAGCCCAAGACTAGCTCAGCTGTGCCACTCAGGGAAACACACTGGAATTCAGATGAGACAGATGTTATTCTGGGAATAAACTTGGTCCTCTTAGGTCTGTGTGAGAAGAAGACGGTGGACACACGCTGGTGCCTGAACTGTAATTAATAAGAAATTACTGGTGTTCCTCCTCACGTGTGCCTGGTGATAGGAAGTCAGAAGAGAGTGTTCGATCACTTGTCGATCAGTAAGTTCTGATAACGAAAAGTCTTCCCGTGGATCTGTGGGGCAGGGCCACACGGGATTTCTCTGTGGGACTGTTCTCCACCAGCGCTCGTTGTCCAGACCCGGCGAACGGCATCAACGCCTGGCTGGAGAGAGGAGGGGGCCCTGCCGCTGTGGCGCTGCTGGTTCTCTCGCTGCTGCTGGGGGATCCTGAGCCATCACCCCTCAGGGGCGTGAGCAGTGATGTCTCCAGGACCTGCGTACGGCTTCCTGAATTCCCCAGCTGGTCCCATCCGTCTGGAATCAGTGGCATTCCTTTCTCTCTTCATCATTTCCTGCTCCATTCAGCACTCCTCGAGTATTTAGAGAAAGGATTTCTCAGCATTTGGACCCAAGAATGTGTTTATGGAAATCCTGAGTGAAAATAAAAGACTGTGGAAAGAAAAAAACACTTTTCACTACATTTTTGCTAAGTGCCTTTGTTTTTAAGTTTGTTTTATGAAGTGTATTTCTATGTTTTCTTTAGGGAAGCCCCGTCTCCTTTCCATGTGCCCTTCCCAGGCCCAGGAAAAGAGCTCGAGTGGGTGGGTCAGGAAGAAAGCGGAGGGTGGAGAAGGAGGGGCAGGCAGCCAATGTCATCCTCAAATAAAAACGCTTTGATTTCTTTCCACCAGATCATGATTCATTGTCACGGGTGACCATTTAGTTCTGTGCTCCCCTGGTTTCCTTCTGGGGGACCCCACGGTGGCGTCCACACCCCGGTCGCTGCCCACACCCAAGGCTTCCCTCTGGGTAGCTGCGCTGGAACCAGCGGGGTCTGTGAACTCAAGAATGCTGGCGTTTTTCAGGCAGGATACAGCTGCTGACTTTCAGCAGAGAAGGCCATGCGGTGGGCTAACCTGGTCTGGTTAATAATTCGTCATAGATTTGTGGATGGTCACATTGAGTGTGCAGAGCTCGAAAGCTGCCACTCGCTTAGAAGCTAGTCCAGTTTTTAGTATGCCTATGGCTTAAAAGTGGTGGTGACATTGGTTTTCAAATAAAATATTTCAGAAATATTTGGGACTTTTCTATGCATCTGATTAGAAAATTGTGAGGCTTGTAAAAATGTGCTGTGCATTCTTAACTGGCGTGTTTATTAGGATTTGGGGCTAGAGTTGGGATGTGGTGGAGTCAGTGTGAGATGGATGACTTTTTGAGGTCACCCACCAAAAGGCAACAATGGCAAGGCAAAAGCTTTTAGTTTTACTTGATGTGTTAATTACAAATGTTAGTTAAAGTTATTTTTCAGATGCTTCCCCACCCACTAAAACGTCCTCCCACAGACACTTGGCTGGGGGCTCTGAATCACACAGGCGGGGGTGGGCCTGAGCTTCCCCCCGGGGTTCCTGGGAGGCAGCCACAGCCTTTGGGAGCCATGACCTGGGGCTGTCCCAGGATGTAGGGAAATGCTGGCTATACCTTCCAAGTTTTTACAGAGTAAGGGACAACTAAGACAAACCCGTCAACGTGGGCACGTGTTTATGAGAATCATGATGGGAATTTTCAGCCTCCTTGGAGAGGTGAGCTCCCTGTGCTGGGGAAGATGAGTTCCTGCACACTCAACGGACAGACACTTGGTGTGCACATGTGCGCACGGCGACATCCACATGTGCACACAGGAGAGTGTGCATGCACCCCTCACACACGTGCGCCCCTCACACAGACGTGCGCCCCCACACACGTGCACCCCCACAAACGTGCGCCCCTCACACACGTGTGCCCCTCACACACACCTGCGCCCCCACATACACCTGCGCCCCCACACATGTGCTCACCCACACTGATGCAGAGGATTCTCCAAATCTGCAGGCTCTACGTGAATAGTGGAAACTGTATATGCAGAGTTAAGTTTTCATTAAGCAAAATTATTAGGCTGCCATGAAATAACGTTTTCAAATAACTGTATTTAAAGTGGTAAAAGCACTTTTGTCATTATAACTAAATTAAGCATTAACTCAGTAGCGTTTTGCCTCCTCTAAGGGTTCGTCTGCCGTAAGGTGCAGTTTTTCCCTCACGTTTTAACGGCTCTGACGGGCGCCGCTCAGTCGCCAGCTTCCCCTTTCCCAGTGGCTTGGAACGCATCTGTCCTGCGCTGGAGGCTTCTGGATTCTCAGAATGCGGCGTGTTTATGGAAAAGCATTAATAGGGATGGGTAGAGACGGGGGTCTCTAGGTTAATAGAGAGGACAGTATTTCTATATTGTGTAAGTGTGTTTCAAAGTTACAAATCACCTCGGATAAAACAGGGCCCCTTAGACAGACAGCAGGCCTGGCCCGAGGGGAGGGGTGTCTGTGATGACCTTCTCAAGGCCAAAAACTTCAGGACCAGCAGGATTCCTCCAGAGAATGTTTTCTGGAAGAGCGTTAGCTGCGCGTTGCCAGGCCGACTGAGAGGGCACAGGCCTGCAGGGCACTCAGGGTTCCGCTCCTGCACTGCTGCCAGGCTCTGGCTGTGTGACCTGTCACCCTCCAGGCCTCAACATCCACACTCATGTCAGCAGGGTGATGACAACTTCCCGGGGATCCCAGAACGTCACCTGCCTCGATTGCAGGCAGCTTCTGGGCACGTGTCCCATTCACAGAGCATTTGGGTTTTTTCTTTAAGCATGCTGGTTGTGACAGAAAGTAAAATATTAACCAAGAAGAATAATCTCACGTTCAACTATAGCTTCACCCAAACACATACATCTGTAGCAACGTAATTATAGGAGACTGAGAGGGCCTGGGGCTCCTCATTCCAGGCTGTACTTTTCCCTTGAGAAGCAACAGAGGTAGGAGACTGCGGCTGTTCTGACCTCTGGACTGGTTAGAGGGCATTTGTAGAGTAAAAACATACATAGGAGGCTGTGTGTTCTGGGAGGAGCCAGCAAATCGGCAGGCGACAGCGCGGGGGACACGCGGCCTGCAGAGGGTGTGGGAACAACCGCCTGCTTCGAGGCCTGTGCTCTGCCTCGACGGCGTTATCTCCAGAGCGCGAGTCTCTTATGGCAGGAAGTGAGTATGAATGAATCAGTTAACCATTCTGTAAACTGGGACGTTGTCTTGTGACCAGCCTTCATGCAGGCAGGTGCCTCCCCCGCGGGCCCGACGCTAACTCAAGCCTTGTGTTTTGTGGGCCATGTGGCCTCGCCCGGGACGAGGGTGGGCGTGACTGTCCAGCCTCCATGTCACCAAGGTGGCATGTTCATTTGTTGAGCTTACATCCTCACCAGCTGTCCCAGCCGGGAGATGCTCGGGAAAACTGCTACCTCACGGCGGCACAGGGGCCATAAACATGTCACCACTGGACATGACGGAAGCTGCCGATGACACCACACGCGAAGCCTCCCGTGGGTTCCAAGTATTTTTACACGGCCAGACCTGGCCCTGTGCCTCGTTCAGCGGCCTCTCTGTGGAAACCTCCTTCTGCTGCTGGGACCTGCAGCAGCCCACAACTGGGGGTGGGGCTGGGGATGCTTTCACCCACGACCAGGGGTTGCGCCCGGGAATTTTCCAGCTTAGCACCCCCCATTGTCCCCAGAGCTGGGAGCTGTGGGTCTTTCCACTGCTGGTCACGACTCTGCCCTGTCCCTGCACATGAGAGCGGGTGGCTGAAAAATCAACGCCAAGTAAGCTTTGGAGGGAGCGTGTTTAACCTGCCCTCGGGTTTACACTGAAACCCTGCCCACAGTTTATTAAGGGATACTCCTTAAAAAAGGTCGGGGAAGGATGAAGAAAAACAAGTTGCTTTTACAAGTCAATTAAATACATTACAGTGCTCAACTCATTTTGGCCTGTGTGGTTTAAAGACCAGATAAGAATATGCTGTTATTTATTTAAAGGTAAAATGAGGGTCTGGGCCCATTTTGCACCATTTAGCAAGCGAATGGGTAGCTTGTGTGGTCAGACCTCACTTTGACTGACAGAGCTGGGAAATGTGCAAGGAGCATTTGCTGATTAATTCGCCGCCCTCCATCCGTCTGTGTCCCCGTTCCTTCACCCCGCTGCGTGCCAGGCCGAGATACCCCAGAGAATGTTTCCAGAGGAGGTCTGGACTCAAGTCTAATAAAGGAAACCCCAGGAAATCCAGAACAGAAAGTTAGCCTGTGACAGGAGGAAATTTGTTTTACACTCCACAGCTGAACTTGTGGTTGCCTTTCTAATGTCACGTGGGCTGTGCTGAGGATAGGGCAGGTCTCTCTCCCCCGCATGGACATCGCAGACGCTCTCCGTGGTGGGTGGACTGATGGACGTGGTGCGAACTGCATGGACATCACAGACACCGCAGACATCGCAGACGCTCACCGTGGTGGGTGGACTGATGGACGCGGTGTGAGCCAGTCAGTCTCTGATGCCAGCTGTTTTACATTCCTGGGTAGCATTTGTTCCCTCTGGTTTTCTTCATTGGCATCTTTCTCTTTTTTTAAGAAATTCGTCAGAAGCAACGTGGTTCTTCCCAGTGAACACAGCAGAGGTCTGCCTGACATTTTAGATACATTTCTCCAATTCTCCTTCCGTTCCTCGCCAGCCACCATGTGCTGCGCTGAGCCCAAGCCACAGGTGTGTTTGCCCGAGTGCTGGGCCCTGTCGGGAGGAGCCGTCTGAGGCCCCCGGTCTCCATGGAAGGAGGTGCCCTGTGAGAGACGATGTGCCAGGAGGAGGCTGGTGTGGCCGAGCAGACAAACTTACATTCGGAGAAGCCTCATCTGGGGAAACAGCCCAGGAGGGGCAGCAGCCATTGGGCTCTGGAGTTGGCTGTGGCTTGTGGCCGAGCACCCCTCAGGATCATCCCAGCCTTCCAGCTCCTGCCCCTAAGTCAGGAAAGGCTTCCCGTGCATGGCAGGGCCTCCGCTGTGCTCTGGAGTCCTGGTCGGCCTCTGCTGGGACGGGCCGGGCCTTTCTCTGAGGCCCAAGGGCCTTAGTGCCTCCCAGCCCCACCCTCTAGCCCTCCTTGAGCTAAGCACCTTCCCAGCCTGCTGCTGTCCTCTGGTTCACTCTCTGAATGGGGAGTGTTGCTTTTTTGCTGAGGATTCTCTTGGAAACACTTTGAACTGAGAGATGGACCCGCAGTGGTGCGTCTGCCTCAGATGTTGGTGTCCCCTGTGGCCCCGTGGGGAGTGGACGCTGGCAGTCGGGGCACCTTGGCTGTGGGAAAGGAGGACCACGCCGGCCACAGAGGCCTGAGTGTGTGGGACCAGGGGCAAGCAGGGAGAGCTGGCATACCCCCACCCCGTTCTCCAGTTACCAACCCTTAACCCGGGGGTCTCCAAGCGGAGTCCCCATATAGCTGCAGCACCAGCCTCCCTGGGCACGTGTGTGAAGTGCTCGTGGCCGGCCCCACCCCAGACCTACAGAGCTGGGACGGGTGACCTCTTTCCACAGGCCCTGCAGAGAGTTCCCCTCTGGCTGAAATCTGAGACCCCGGTCTGCAGAGTGCGATTCTCTCTTCCTGCTGAGTGTCAGGAGCAGACCAGCTTCCCGAACAGTCACCTGCAGAGCTTCCGCTCCTTCAGGGAGGGTCCTGATGTCCTCGCGGTGGAAATCCTCCACCTGGCCAGGTTCCGGCTGCCCTGGACCCCCTGGAAGACTCCAGGATTGAGGAGCAGACGCAGGGCTGCCTGGAGCTGGCCTCACCCCTGGAGCCCTGCTCGTGCCGTTTTTTGGTGACACCCATTCACAGTAGCCTGGCTGAGGGTTTGGTTCTCCTTCTCTTTATTTGCTATCACTAAATCCATCTGATTAAAAATTAGTCTGGTGTGCCCTTGTCCCAGGTGCTGGAGGGGGTGCCTGGGGGCCGCCGTTTCCAGGGAGAGGGAGAGACAGTGTCACTTACGGGACCACACAAAGGGGCAAATCTGCCTTTTGCCTTTGTCTCTTCGCTACAGCTCCCACCCTCGCCTGTTCCTTGGAATTAGGACGAAGTCTGTGCCTCCTTCACCGGCATAAACAGAAGCTATTTAAATTGATGGACCCCAACCCCAACCAAGACACAGGATCCGATGATCCTCTGGAAGTGCCGTTTTTGCTCAGATAGCAGCCGGGGGTGTCCTAGTTCCTGACCAGAGATGGAGGTTTGACACACTCTGCTTTACACGTGAGGTTTTCTGAACAGCTTACGTAGCTAGAGGCTGTTTTGGAGAAGCAGAGATGGTCGTAGACATAGTTGCAAATACCAAGGCTGTCAGTGGACGTGGAGAGGTTGGGCTCTGTGTGGCGCAGGAAGTGACGTTTCCCTCCTTGGAGGCTCAGCCCGTTAGAACTCAGCCTGCGGCTGGTTTGTGGCTCAGCCCGTTAGAACTCAGCCTGCGGCTGGTTTGTGCCGTTCCATGTTGCAGTTTTAGTTTTTTTTTTACATTGAGCAGCCCTGGATTATGACAGGTGTCTGGCGATGTCTTTCCTGACCAGAGCACAGCTCAGCCCCCGACCGGGGCCTCACTCTGCTGCCCCTCACCTGGGACACCGTGGCTCTGTCAGGAGGATTCTCACTCCCCAAACAAGCACAGTCTGTGGTGTCAAACCTGGCGGTGTCCGGATGGGTGTGTTCTGGTGCTATGAGGCTCCGGTCTGGGCCATGGGGACGCGGGAGGCTGAGCGGGTGAAGGCAGCTGTGACGTGTGTGTCACGCCCTGTGCAGGTGCCAGGAGGGAGCTGTCAGTCCTCACAGCACCCGGGAGAGGGAAGCTTGTTGTGTTTGTCTTGCTGATGGGGAAACGGCTCTGGGAGGGAAGTGCTTTGCCAGGCTCATGCTGGGCCACAGCTGCCTGCTGCTTTCCTGAGAAGCTGTGCAAGGGAGGTGGAGGCCGAGTACGCGGAACCTGTCTTGTATAGGGCCAGGGGTCACGCAGCTGTGCAGGGAAGCGGCCACAGGCACGGTGCTTGCTGCCCAGTGAGCGGGACTGTATCCATTTCACCTGGTTTCAGATTTGAGCTGAGCGTAATGTTTGCATGCATGGGATGTTATCCTTTTGATGATTTTTTAATTACTTAAAATCTACCTTGCGGGCGTTACAGCATAGGGTTTGGTCAGGGGCCCGGGTCTGTCTCTCCCTGGTCCTGGCAGCCATGTACCCCACGGACCCAGAGCAGGGATCCGGGTTCCAGGCCCTCCTGGGCACTGCTGGATTCTGTCCCACCGACTTTGATGTTTTATGTTTTATTCTGAGCATTTCTGTTCTGTTGATTCACTATTTTTTTCTGGTTATAGAAGGAATAATTTTTCTTTTATCAACCACCCAGGCTGCAGCCACGTGTGACGGGTCAGGTTCTGGGATGGGGAGAGGGCCTGGCCCGGAGGTCGGCGTCTCGCGGTTCTCACTGGACTCCACAGACGCTCGTTGCCCTGAGGGTGCGGCTGTGGCAGCATCTGTGGGTGGCTGAGGAGACGGGACGTTCACCGTTCACCGGGCAGTTGCGCCCCATGGGTGTTCTGGGGGCTGCCTCGTGTCCCAGAGCTAGACCCACACGATGCTGAGCCTCGTGCCACTGCGAGACCATCCCCAGTCAAAGAGACCAGTCCCCTGCCCCGTGGCCCTGCACCAGCCCCGCCTCTGGTGCCGTCTCTTTGGAAGTGACAGCAGGAGGAGGCTGCTCGCAGCATTTGGAGGCTCGAGGGCCCAGTCTCTGGGTGGCCACAGCCGTGGTGCAGCGGAAGGAGGAAGAGCTTAAGTCAGAGAGTCCTGGGCTCCAGTTTTGCCTTGACGTTTACATGGCTTTAAGAGAAAACAGCTCAGCCGCGCTCTTCTCCTCTCTGCAGCCCTCGCGGCTGATCTGTGTAGAGGATTACAGAGGACCCCGTGTCAACCTCCGCAGCCCACCCGAGGCACTGAGTGTCGGGGTCGGGGTTTTCTCACTTTCTTTTCAAGCTGTCGTTGGCTTGGGATTTTGTAAAAGGCAGCTGGGGTGTGGATTGGAGTGGAGCTCTAAGATGCTTGAGGCAAGAGGAGGCTGTGAACAGGTCTGAGGGTTTGGACTGGGGACCATGCAGAGCAAACTAGCTGAGTTCGAGAAAGGCCTCAGTGCCTTGAAAGGCACCTGCTGTTTACACTTTTCTCAAGGCAGACGCTTCACACGGTTGCTGCTCCACACAAGTGCCAAGCAAGACCCTGGTGCCAGAGGTGTGGACTGAAAATGAAGCCTGAACATCCTGTGACTGTCGTGAAGCCGGTTGTGGTCGGCGGCCCGTGTGTGTCTGTCAGGCCAGGGCCCTGCTGCCTGCCCTCTGGCTTCAGGAATCCAGCTGGGGAGAAATGCTCGCTCTGAGTAGCCCTGGGATTTTGACCCAGCTTGAGGTTGTAAACAGGCGGAGGGGGCTGAGTGGAGAGGCTTTGCTGTCACAGAGACCTGGGCCTGCCCTGCCGCCGTCCGCCTGGAGCCCACCACAGCCTCGCCCTCCGTCACCTTCGTGCTGCACGTGGCAGACTGAACTGCAGGACGTCTGTGTTGCCCCCAGTTCTGCTGTTTAGGAAAAACTGTCTGTGCTAAGTTGGATCTTCCTTGTGACTGATTCAGAGGAGCCACATTGTTACGGAAGAGCTGGGAACCAGACACAGGGTTCAGAGCGTCCTCGAGGTATCAGAAGAACTCCGGAGAGCAGGCCGAGGGCTGTGTGATTGCCACACCCTCCGTGGGGCCCCGCTCCCGAGTCAGGCTGTGCCCAGCAGCCCAGTGAGTCAGAAGGTGTGGACACGAGGTGTGGATCCCACCTGCTCCAGCACCAAGAAAACAGCACCGCGGTGATGGGATGTGGATGATGGACGCGGGGTGACGGACGTGGGGTGACGGACGCGGGGTGACGGGCAGGGGATGACAGGCGCGGGATGATGGATGGGGGATGATGGGGGATGATGGGTTGTGGGATGACAGGACTTCTCAGTGCTGGTTGCTCCTGCCTGGGAGTGGGAATGAGTGGGAAGGAGAAAGGCTCGGAGAGGTCCTTATCCAGTGGCCAGGATCGGGGCTCAGGTTTTTCGTACAGTGTTCAGGGAATCCCACAGAACCCCTAGGGGATGGCAGGGCCACCCCTACCGTGCCGGCGGGAAGCAGGCGTGGAGAGGCTCAGCCTCTGAGGCAGCCGTGGGGAGTGGCACTCAGAGGCTGGCTCAGGTCCCGGGCCAGGCGAACTGATCCGCGTCAGCCTCTGGTTCTGAAATACTGAGCCTAGCTCCATTCTGAAAAGTGCAGCAGTAATTTGAGCCTCGTTCTGAATGGCACCGCTGATTCATCCTGCTTTCGCACGGTGGCCTCTGCTTCCTCTGATCCTGGCAGCCTGGAACTTCCTAAGAGGACTGGGCATGTGGATAGCCATGGTGGGGACGTTCTTTAAACTGGGGAAGGGGCTCCCCTAGACACCGTCGCTTCTCACAGGAACCTTCTAGAGGCTCACCCAGAGCAGAGTGGACACCCGCAGCAGCCTGAGTTCCGGGGAGCCCCGGCCGCCTGCCCGGGTCATGGGGGACCGGCCAGGCCCCAGCCTTTGGGTAGGAGGAGCCCAGGCCTCAGACAGGACAGGCACCGGGGTGAACAGACGGCTTCCCCTGCAGGAGGAGATGCAGCCGTTCAGAAGCAGACCTCCAGCGTGGGAAAATCAGACCCATGGTGTCAGGGTGCACGAAGGCAGGACACACAGGCCTGTCCCCTGCGAGGACCAGGACACGAAGGTGGACACACAGGCTCGTCCCCCGTGAGGGTCAGGGTGCCCAGGGTCAAGGCTGGAGCCTGAACACTGTCCGCAGACCGTGGCTGGATGGAGACCGCCATGTTGAAATGTTGTGCATCTGCTCCAGGTGTGGGCGTGTGGTCCGGAGAGGAGGTGTAGCCGTGCACACCAAGCCGTCCTCGCAGCTGCGGCTCTGGGTGGGGCTGACTGAGGGAGGGAACAAAGTTAACTTTTTCTACCTGGAGACTTAACTGGCTAGAATGAATATCTATTTCTTTGTAATTAAGGACATTTTGAAATACAGAAAAATAATTTCCTTACAAGACTTTTAATTTTAAACATACGCAGAGCTTTCTGAAAGGGACGCCGTGTGTAGTTTGGTTTCTGTGGGCCGTGTGCCTTCCATGTGCCTGGAGGATGGGCAGGTGGTTTTGTAATGTGTGTCGTAGTTTGCGCCCAGCTGGTTCAGGTGTTAAACCAAAAGCAATTAATAAAGCAAAGCAATGGTGGTGATCAGTTCAGATGGAGCTCAAGGCCCTCCCCACACCGGGGGCTTATGCTCTGGAGCGGGCAGCGTGGTCTAAGTGGGACTTGTGCGTGAATTCCTACACCTACGCTAAGTAGAATGGGCATTTATTTGCAAAGCTCTGAATTACATTTTTTTATTTTATGTTTAAACTTAATGAGGACAAATTGCCATTATTGTTACATGTAATGAGTTGACTGTCAATATTTCATATAAATGAAGGAAATGTTGGCAAAAGAGAAATTAGACCTAACATTTTTATTTATAATAATCTCAAATGCTGTTACATTTGTAAGCATTTTTGTTGCTTTGTAGTTGTTTTAATTTTAAGTTTTCAAGAATGAGAAGTTGTCCCCACTGAAAGCCCAGCACGCCAACGTCTTTCTTTCAGTTTCTCTCTATTCTTATTTTGCCTCGTGGAGATACGGTGCGCGCACATATTCAGTATTACACACACATCTGTAAACGCACACAGGAAACATTACACTCGTACGTTTCTATGTATTATTGAAAGTTCATCGGAAAACACACCAGAGGCCATGTGCTGCTCTGTGACGCGCCCATCAGAGGCTGTGACCCATCCAGAGGCTGCCGTGTGCCGCTCTGGGATCCCAAAACCCGGTCCTCCTCCTCCTCCCACCACGGCCTGCGATTTCCGGCCGTGGCCGCACTGGAACGGCAGCTGTGCAGGGTCTTCACCTGGCCAGGGTGGTGCAAGGCGCTCTGTGTGTCAGAGTCTCGCGCTGTGGAATGCCTGTTACGCTGATCCCCGCCACTGTGTAGCTTACCATGAGAGTTTTACAGCTAGCTGACTTCCTTAGGCCCCTGGAATATTGATTTGTTCTCATGTCCTCTTAAAAATATTTTTCAAAGATGGAGAAGATGTTGTAAATATGCCGTCATGGTCAGGTGTCAGGGGAGGACGGATGGGCTGCTCAGGGCCTGGCCTGGTTTCCGTCATTTCCTGAACACTGTGGGTCTGCTGCAGACACCAGTGCCGCCCATCCAGCCTCAGGCTGGGTGAAGTGAGGTGGAGGGAGCGTCTGTTTGGTCAGTGCTGGCCCCGGATGTGCCTGTGGCCTTGTCGGGCAGGAGGCAGGCGAGGAGCTTCGATGCCCGGCAGTCCCTGTCCCTGTGCTGGAAGAGGGGGGGCTGCCGGAGCTGCTCCTTGGCTGAGGGCCTCCTGAGCCCTTTTCCCATAGGTGTCCCCTCCCAAAGCCGGGCTCCTCATAAATTTGGGGGTACAGAGCTCGCAGCACCCCTGGTGAAGTTGCCTCTGGAGAGCTCAGCTGCGGCTGTGAACCCGCCTACGCTTGCTGGTCACACGGCTGCCCAGTGAGCACCCCTTGGTGCAGGGTCCATGGCGCCTGGCATCTCAGAGGGTTGGCAGCTGCTGGGGATGAGGCTGGAGCCCAAGGATGGGGTGGGGCCTTGTGTGGGGGTCGTCCTCCCAGTCCCGGACCTGCCCTCCACCCGGGAGAGGCCTGTCTGCCGTTCTGAGGTGATGGCTTGGCCTGGAGACACCTGCCCTGGCTGGGGGCCAGGCACGCTCTCCATCTCCAGGGGATTCTGGGGCTTGGGGAGGTCAGAGTCTGTTGGAGGAGGGTGAGCCAATTGGCCAAAGGGTGTTTATGGCTCAAGGTGGAGGTTGGGCTGGTGGGGGGAGAGGAGGGGACGAGGGCCTGGGGGCCACCCTTCCTGTGAAGGCTGCTCTCCGGTGTTGGCGACGCTCAGGTGAGGGTGAGTGGGGAAGGGAGGGGAGGGGTGAGCGTGTGTGGGGAGGGCAGGGGTGAGGTTGTGTGGGGAGGGGAGGGTTAACGTGTGTGGACTGGGGAGGGGTCGCCCCCACTCCAGAACGGACACCGCACTGCAACCTGCCCTTGGAGTCTGATGCTCTCTCAGGCAGTCTTGTCCTGAGTCATAAATAAGAGGAAAAATCAAAGTTTGGATTTGCTATTTTCTTGTCTTCTGAAGTTGGCATTGAGACGTCAAGTCTGGGCGGTGCGGGTTTTGACTGTGGTTCTCTGCGGGGCGGTTGATGAGAGGCTCTGTGGCCGGCCCGCTATGAGGGCCTCAGATGCTTGCCCTGTAATTGCGCTGGGTGTGCCCGCCCCCGGAGTTCCCTCCACTGATGACAGGGTCGGGCAAAGAGGCCGGTTCCTGCTAGCTGCAGGTTTTGTGAGTACAGGTTGTGGGGTGTGGGTGTGGGTTGAGCCTCTGACCAGGGTGTGGTGGTGTCTCAGGCCACATTGCCAGTGGTGGGTGTCTGTGGCCAGGGCGGTGTGGATGCGTCTGTGGGTGTCTGTGGCCGGGGCAGCGTGGACGCAGCGTCTGTGGGTATCTGTGGCCAGGGCAGCGTGGGCGTGTCGTCTGTGGGTGTCTGTGCCCGGGGCGGCGTGGGCGTGTCGTCTGTGGCCGGGGCGGTGTGGATGCATCGGGGGTGGTGCTGAGCTGAGACTCAGGCTCCCGTGTCAGATGCTCCTTGGGGGCTTGGTTCTGTGTTCCCCGTACCCCCATCTGGGAGCCGCCTGGCCTTCCCTGTGGATGTAGCATGAGTCTGGGGTTCTCAGTGTGTTTTGTGCTTTGCGAGGGTGAGAGCTACCCCAGAGAGAATGCCAGGCTCTTCCAAGATACCCCAAAGGGGCAGGGCAGCACTCACTGTGCTGAGGCTGACTGTGGTCTCTCGGGCGTCTCTCCCAACTTGGGCCAGGTGCACAGTAGGGTAGGGCGAATGTGCACACATTTCTGACGGACTTGGGGGAGACCCTCTAGGTCCCCTTGAAGCACAGAGCCAGTGCACCTGGCTTCTCTGCCAAACACAGCAACAGTCACGGCCCTCGGCCACAGCCACCTCCATGCCAGCCACAGCTGCATTTCTCCCTCGGGGCCGGCTGCACCAGAGTTGCCCACGCCAGCGTCCTCGGCTGCCAGCATCGCAGCCTCACTCTTAGCGGGGAGTGAGCAGCAGGGGTGGTTTGGGTCAAGGACCCCAACTCTGGGAGCCCACCTGCCTGGGGCTGGTCTCAGGCCCCGTGTTGCCTTGTGGGTGGGTGGGCGGCACTGCTGACTGCGTCCACGGCGATTATACAGATGACTTGGTCTTCCTGTCGTCCCCCAGCCCGTGGGACTCCGGCCTCCACGGGCTTTGCCGCCCTCCCCGGAGGTCAGGAAGTCCCAGAGTCCATAGCACAGAGGTCGCCCTGGGGGCAGGCGAGGCCCGACGGGCAGTGATGCTGCGGTCTTGGCCATGACACCACCTGGGGGGCTGCAGTCTGACTTCTGCCCCTGCCACTGGCCATGCGGCCTGCTTACCGCCCTGGGCCTCAGCGTCTTCTCCTACAAAATGGGGTGGTGATGGTTCCTGAGAGTTTCTGTGTAGAGGGTAGTGCTGGCACATGTCAGAGACGGGCCCCTCGCACCTCCTGCCCGTCCCACGCAGCCGCACCAGGCTCTGGGGGGGGCGGGACCTGAGCTTGGTTCTTCCTGTGGGAAGCCCTCTCACTCCCACTCTGTCCTCCCTGCCTCTGTCTCTCTGTCCCTCTCCCCCTCGCCGTCTCTCTGTCTCCGTCTCTCTTCCTGTTCGCTCTCACTCTCCCCCAGCACAGGTCCCGCCGTCTGGTTCGGTGTCCGCTGCTCTGCCGCCGTTTGGGCTCCTGGCTGGGGCTCTGCTCTGCTTCTCAGCCCGCTGCTGCCTACTGCCCACCTGCCGCCCGCCTACCGCCCGCCCGCTCCTGTGCGTCACAGCCCCCGTCTCTCTGTTTTCTGGCACTGGAAGAAGACACTCTTTTTAAGACAGTCCTGTGACTCACACCCAAAGGGAGATCATTTGCATTTGCACAGCTGTATGCAGTCTCAGGGCCTCCGCTCGAGGTCAGGGGCTGTGTGTCGGGCCGGGGTCTCCGCTCGAGGCCGGGGGCTGTGTGTCGGGCCGGTTCCTTCGGTGCTGGGTACGGGGTCTCTCACCCTGGAGACATCGCCTGTGGGGTCCTTGGAAACTGAGACCCCTGCTCCCCACGTTCTGATGAGAGGGCCGGCGTGTCTCTATGCCGTGGTCCAGGGTGAACGATTGGCCACATTTCCTGGGACTGCCGTTTTCCACGTGCTTTCCAGACACCACTGCCTTGGCCCACTTTGGAATCCAGCAGGTGACTTCAGGGCCCACAGCCCTTTCACGTCCACCCCCAGAACCCCGGGTGCACCCACAGCAGTCAAGGGAAACACTTAGAAACCGCATTCCTCCCGGAAGGTTCCGGTTTCAACTCTGGGGCTGTTCGGGTTTTGTGCATTTCACTGCTGGCTTCACTGTTTTACCAACAGCGGTGACTTGGAAACAAGGACAGCCGAGCGTGTTTGCTGAGGAAAGCCCGGATCTGCAGCACGCAGCGCCGGCTGCGGCCCCTGGCGTGGGTCAGGGTCGGGATCGGGCCCCTCCAGGTTCGGACTGTCCATGGGATGGTGCGTAGACGCTGTCTCCGGGCGGGGCCCAGCACCAGCAGTGACTGGTGACTCTCCGGCCCTGAGGGGCTCATCCTCCCTCTGTCCTTCCTGTAGACGTGCAGGCCACTGGTGGGCTGTGGGGGTGCTGGGGCCACTGCCCACCGTCCTGCTTGGGGGTAGACCTCGCTGGGCAGCAGAACCCCCTCCTAGCGCATGACCCAGGGGTCTGCTTACCTTCCTCTCCCTCTGAAATTCCCTGGTTCTTCAATTTTGGTCCCTTTTTCTGGGCCTCTCTGACTCGTCCGTAACAGAAGTGCAGAGAGGTTTGGTGGCTGCCGTTGGCCAGGACGCAGGCCTGCAGGACCCTACCTTGCTGGTGACTTCACGGGCCATCCGTGTGGGTGTGGGGAGCCCCCGTCCCCCCACCCCTGGCTGCTCCCCAGGCCCCTGGGCATGTCCAGCCTGACACAGGCTGACGCTCACCCCCTCACCTGCGGTTTCAGTCACCTGTGGTCAGCCGTGGTCCAAAAATGTTAAATGGAAAATTCTAAAAATAAGCGATTTCTGAGTTTTAAATCGTGTGGTGTTCTGTGTAGCGGTTGAGGCCCCGTGGTCCGCCTGTCAGTCACCTAGCAGCCTCTCCCGGTGGTGAGAACACAGACACACGGGGTCCGGGCTCCACGGCTTCAGGTGTCCCTGGGGCCTTGGAGCGTTTCTCGAAGGGTGCACAGTTCCCAAACGGCGGGACATCTAAGCAGGTCCGGACAGCAGACAGACCGAAACAGCCTGGGATTTTCCGAGTTGAAGCTGTTTCCCCAGGTGTCCTGGTGTGGGATGTGCTTTCTGGCATTTTCCACGGAAGCCACGTCAGCCGCCTTCTTCCCAACTGCCGGGGCCGGCTGCCGCACTTGTCTTGGAGGTGGGTTCCAGAACAAACTTCCAGCCAGCGTGGGGCGCAGCGCAGGGGGACAGGGCCCCGATGGGGGTCCCTGGCCGCTCTGAGCATCACGTCCTCTGCCCGACAGAGCCCTGTCCCCACGACTTTCCTGCCCTTTCCAGGCCGCACTGACCAAGTGCTTTGCAGGTGGGAAGCACCTGGTGTTCTGCACAAAAGTCTGAAAATCTCCTTTCAGAATGCATGGAGGCTGCTGTACATCCCATGGCCAAAGCTCTGAGGGTGCCCAGGACGTAGTGGGGAGGGTCCGGGCTGAGGCCGGTGCTGGCACAGAGGCACTGCTGGCCGGGGCGGGGCGGAGTCAGAGCTGCGTCTCCTGCAAGCTCCTCCATTCACCATTCAGTGTCTTCCTGTTACGCAGAGTTTGGAAAGCCTTGCTGTGTTCAGCTGTGTCAGTGTGGTGTCTCCACCCTGGCTTGCCGCTCTCCAGAGCAGACGCTTTGCAAACCTGCCTTTTTTCTTGCTTAATTAGGACAATAGTTTTTAAACAGCCTTAGAGTTAAGGAGATAAAACTCTGTGTTTGAGCTCGAGCAGAGCACATGGGGGCTGCAGGGGGCTGCGAGGGGGGCTGCAGGAGCTACAGGGGGGCTGTGGGGGGCTGCTGTGGCTACAGGGGGGCTGTGGGGGAGCTGCTGTGGGGCTGCAGGACAGGTGTGCTGTGGGGGCTGCATCTCAGGCGCTGACCCTGCATTTGGGCCAGTTTTAAACAGAGCCTTACGTAGGTCCCAGGCAGGGAGGGAAAGGAGGGAGACGCTGTGAACGCAGGTCTGAGAAGCGCTGACCAGCGGCGGTGAGTCACTCCCAGACACCCCAGGGAATCCAAATGTGCCTGAAGGGAGAGGCAGTCACCCTCCCTCCCCGACCCAGCACCCACCCACAAGACAGGCTATTTCTGTACCGTCTCGGAGTGATGGAGGCCTGGGAGGGGCTGCCAGCCCCGCGTGTCCCCGGCCTCAGGCCTCAGCAGCTGCCTGTGGGTTGGGAGTGTCTGTTGTGCTTCCGCCTCTGACCTTCGCTGCTGTTCTGACCTTGAGGAGAGGAGGGGTGGGCAGGGGCTCGGGGGGCCGGGCCCTGACTGCTGTGGGTCTGGCTTCAGTGGGTGTCGTCTTCCTGCGGTAGCCCAAAGCTGTGTTAAAATAAATTTCAGAGCTTTTATTTGTTCATTCTTTAAACCCCTTCTGAGGTCCTTCCCCAGCCCTTGTGGCTTCACTGCCTCTCTCCTCCTTGCTGTGTGGGACATCCCACAGGGCTCCTGCTTCCCTGGGTCTGGGCTGGTCTCTCCTCCGGACACTAAGCCGGCCTCCACGGCCCTCGCCCCTCCCGCCTCCCCTCATCCCGGCCATGGGGTTTCCCACCTCTCGATGGGAGGGGGCCGGCCAGCCCGAGTCCACACACACCCCCTTCATGTCCTGACCCCAGCCCACCAGGTCTCAGGGCTGCAGCCCTGCTGCACTTTCGTCTGTTCATGTCTCTGCCTCAGACCCGGCCTGGGCGCCTCAGCCCTGCTGAACTTTCGCCTGTTCGTGTCCCTGCACCCCCATGGCTCTGGTGCGGACCCCTGGGTGTCGCTGGTGTGAGGCCTGGCTGGGCACACGGACCCTGGGATCCTTAGCGTCTGCTGACCTGCACCTGGGTCCCTGTTGCCTCATCCACCTGTCCTCTCAACTCTG
This sequence comes from Piliocolobus tephrosceles, assembly GCF_002776525.5. Lineage (NCBI taxonomy): Eukaryota > Metazoa > Chordata > Mammalia > Primates > Cercopithecidae > Piliocolobus > Piliocolobus tephrosceles. Next base: position 235,228 of record NC_045455.1, read on the forward strand.
CCCCCAGGGTAGAGGGCGTGGCCTCCGTGTGACTTTTTTCCTGCTGTCTTGGCTGGGCCTGGCTGGTCACCGTCACTGATGAGCTGTTGACCACAGGCTGCCCGCTGTAGCCCTGTGTGCTGTGCCTTTCGCCGGTCGCTGTGCTCCCCTTGAGCCCCCAGATTGGGGTTTGGGTACCGGGGTCCACTTGGGCCTCTCTGTGCTGGCGGCCGGCCTGGGCCTGGACCGGGGCTGTAGCCCTTCAGCCTGCTCAGCTGAGGGCCGAGAGCTGCCTTTGTCTGAGGTCTCCATCTGGGCCCGCTTTGTTCCCAGGGGTCTCCATCTCTCGCTGGTGTTCTCCCCGGAGCCCCAGCGGTGGAGCCCTGGCCATCTGCACAGCTGCAAGGCGTGTACAGGGTCACGAATGAGACAAGACCCCATGGTGGGGTCTTGAGACCCAGGCGGGGTCTTCCTGACTCATCCACTCCACATAGGCTGCGTCCCCTGTCCTGTCTGCTGCCCACTCTCTCCCGCCACTCACCCCAGAAACCTGCCCATCAGCTCCCGTCTCAGCATCTGCATCCGGGCAACTGTGTGGCCCTGCAGAGGGAGCCATTCTGTAAGGTGGAACGGGACGGGGAGATGGACGGCAGCCTCTGTGGCCGGGCACTTCCATTCTCACTGTGATTGCTGCTTCACGTAACTGCTCTCTTCTGGGAAGTGGATCTCAGAGGGCGTTTAGATGCTTGCAGGAAGATACTTCTGGTGGGGTTTTCAGGCTGCATCATTCCTTTCTTTGAGATACGCCCTGAGGCATCTGTTTGCTGCCTGCCTCATCGCTGTGATGTTCTGTCTCACATAGCAGCGACAGCATCTTTTGGACCCATTGCCCTGAATTGGGAATGGGATGGATGTTTGGGTGTTTGCTCCTGGCGCCCTGTGGGGATGCACACAGCTTGGCCAGGCAGGTTGCCGGCTGCTTGTAGACTTGTGGCTTTTCAGGACACACTGGAACCTGCCATCTGATCTTATCTGCAGGGTATTTTATTGCTCAGTTAACTGAAGCAGAGATGAGTGACAGTTCTAAGACCACCCAGGCCTCTGGCCTCTGGACTGTTCCTATTAGCTCTAAAGATGCTCCTTTGGTCAGCCCGTGTCTGCTGAGAACCGCTCGGTCCAGGAGGGATGTGGACACAGACGGAGTGCTGCGCCTGGCGGAAGGGGAAGCGCCACAGCCTCAGTGAAACTGTAGCGCCTTGGAGACTCAGGGACAGGTGCGGTGTCTTTGGGGGTGATCTGGGAGCCTCGCGGAGGAGGAGACTTTGAGCATGGCCTGGCGCACGGGAAGGATGGAGACACGGAGGAGGGCACTGCAGGCAGAGAGAACACATGTACAAAGGTGCACACATGGGCAAACACAGAGTGCGTTTGGCTGCGGTGTAGGGTGAGTACGTCCAATCACTGGACGCAGATGGACATTGCTTGTGGGGGCTCCAGAGCCTGGCCAAAGGGTCGGTGCTTCATTCGATGGGTGCTGGAGAGCTGTTGAGTGCTTTGGGGGAGGAGGAGGGAAGGGTGGTCCTAACTGTGGTGGAGACCCCCACGCTGGTTAGTGTGGTGCTACAGTATTTAGAGAATGGAAAGAGAAGGCGTTGGGGAAACGGGCCATTTGGCTGGAAAGGAGCAGTTGTTCCTGTAGGAACCATCGAGTTATTCCAGGCTGGAATAGTTTGAATCACGAAGGAGGGTGAGTTGTACCCAGGACACGGATGGTCGGCCAGAGCTCATACTCTGCCAACTGTCCCGACCGGGGTCCCCGGGACAGAACACTGTGAGAAGGTGGCTTTAAGCAGGAGGTCGGCTCAATGATGGGCCTCTGACCTGAGGCAATGCACAGGGTTCTGTGCTGGGGGTACAGAGCCACTAAGTGTCGGAGAACGGCCGAGGTGCTATTCAGGTGACAGTGAGAAAGGCGTTTTTCCAGAGGTGGCATGGGCCGCTGAGCAGCTCTCAGACCTGAGCCTGCGCCAGGGTCACCCTGCATTTTCAAGAACGCGGACTCCCAGGTAGCCTACTGGGGTGTGCCTGCGCACCCCCTTCCCGATACACCGATGCCGCCCAGGGCCACCCCGAGAGCACCCCCTTCCCGGACACCGATGCCGCCCAGGGCCACCCCGAGAGCACCCCCTTCCCGGACACCGATGCCGCCCAGGGCCACCCCGAGAGCCACGGGATGAGGGAACTTCACTTAGTTGCTTGGTCTGTAGAAGGTCACAGAACCTGATGTAGAAGCTGTCTGGGCATACAGAGAGGAGAGGCTGGATTCTAGCTGCGAACTTTCACCGTAAAGTAACAAAGTGTGTTTCACAAATGAAAACAGCATTTTTGCAGAGGTGAAAACTCTGTAGGCCTTTGCTTAGAGCCTTTCCCTGTAGGCAGATTTTGCCAATCGTGGTGTGAAAAACTAACTTGGATTAGCTTGATTAGCTTGCAGTGCCAAAGAGAATTGGGGTTTTGTGTCATAATTGCTCTGCCCCCACACACTCCGCTGAGTCAAGTGAACACAATAGCTTAACTTTTACTGGATTAGAAAGGGAGACAGAACTCAGGATTGGACTTGTTTGCTCAAATCACAGAATTGTGGAGTTGGGAACAGACCCAGGGTCACCTGAGGCCCAGCCACTGAGCTTACAGATGGGGAAACTGAGGCCTAGAGAGGTTGGATGAGTTGCCCCAAGCCACCTGGTTTGTGGAAACAGCTGGGCCCATCGTCCTGACCCTCGGAGTGTCTCTCTGGAGCCTTGCCTGCTGCCTGAGCTCTTCGGTGACTTGTGAGGCTGAGTGGATGCATGTGAAGGTGTGTGCATGACATAAACAGGTCTCCCTTAATCAGCCACAGGAAGGAGTGAAGCCCTGAGACTACGGCATGGAAGAATCTAGAAAACATGAGGCTGCCTCAGGGAAGCCAGGTGCAGGAGGCCACATGTGATCCCATTTCTGTGAGATGTTCAGGACGGGCAAATCGGTAGCGATAGAGGGTGGATTCGTGGGTGCCGGGGACTGTGGGGAGGGCGACGGGACTGGGAATGGTTATGGGGTTTCTTTTTCGGGTAATGAAAATTCTTTGGCGTTAGTGGTGGTGATTTTATAACTCTGTGAATATACTAAAAACACACTGAATTGTACACCTTAAAAGGGTGAATTGTATGATATGTGAATTACATCTCAATAAGAAATAATTGCAAAAAATTACTAAAAAGCTCCAAATTATTCACCAATGGAGGACGATAGGCAGCCAAGCCGTTACTCGAAAACCCAGTAAATAAAAGGGAAAATCAAGCATTTATCCCGACTTTCCTGTGTGAACTTCACTAATGGGTAACTAAATAGTAAATTTCCCTTATAAAATTACTTCATTTTGTGAATTAAAATGAAAGGTAGAATATCATCACCTTCCACCCCCTACTAGAGCAGCAGATGTAGGTACACACCGTACGGTTCTGTCCATCTGAGATGTAGGAATAGGGTGACTCTAGAACTCTGAAGCGTGCTGAGCTGTGGGTGGGGCGGGACATGACAGGACATTCTGGAGTCGGGGAGCCTGTGCCTCAGTCTGGGTGCCGACTGTGTGGCTGTGCACATGTGTAAACATGTTGAGCTCTATTTACTGAGTGTATCTTATAGCCCAACAAAATGCATAAATAAAAATAATATAATTAGCCGGGCGCGGTGGCTCAAGCCTGTAATCCCAGCACTTTGGGAGGCCGAGACGGGCGGATCACGAGGTCAGGAGATTGAGACCATCCTGGCTAACACGGTGAAACCCCGTCTCTACTAAAAAATACAAAAAGCTAGCCAGGCAAGGTGGCTGGTGCCTGTAGTCCCAGCTACTCGGGAGGCTGAGGCAGGAGAATGGCGTGAACCTGGGAGGCGGAGCTTGCAGTGAGCTGAGATCCGGCCACTGCACTCCAGCCCAGGCGACAGAGCGAGACTCTGTCTCAAAAAAAAAAAAAAAAAAAAAAATAATAATATAATTAAACATAAGCTCTAAAAAGAAGTATTTATTTATACCCTTTCTTATTCCAAAAAAGGATGTCAGGTAGAATGTGATGCGTATGTACTAAACACATTCACATTTACCAATGTTGCCTCTATCAGTACTTAGGTAACCGTGTTTTTTTTTAAGTTGTAAAATACACGTATCATGAAATTCAGCATTTTAAGAATTTTAAAGTGTACGATTCAGTGGCATTTAGCACATTTACCACGCCATGCAGCCATCATCCCTCTCTAGTTTCAACACTTCGTAATCACTCCAGAAGAACATCCTTTATGTAATCACTTCCCATCCCCTGGCAGCCACTAATGACGTATCACATTTTATCAGTTCGTGTGTTGATGGACGTTTGGGTTGTTTTCACCTTTTTGGACTATTGTGAATAGTGCTGCTATGAACATTCGTGTATGTTTTTATTTGCACACCAGTTTTCAATTCTTTCGAGTATATACCTAGGAGTGAAATTGGTGGATCATATGGTAATGCTATGTTTATTGAGTGGTGGAATTGAAGGTAACCTGCTCGTATTTCCCACAATAACCATAATTCTCTACCTATCACAGTCAAAAGTCTCTCTGTGGGACCCTTGGGATTCAGACTCATCATCACCGACAAGCACCAGAACATTCAGGCAAACGTGACCTTACGAAATGGATAAAATAAGGTGCGAGAGACTGGCCCTAACACAGCGATGGAGATGTGTGATCTCTCAGACAAATAATTCAAAATAGCTGTTTTCAGGAAGCTCAATGAACTTCAAGAAAACAGAGAATGAATTTACAAATTTATCAGAGAAAGTTAACAGATTGAAGTAACAGAAAACAATCAAATGGAAATCTTAGAGCAGAAAAATACAATGAATGCAATGGAAAAATGAAAGAGAGAGCATTAGTAGCAGAACTTATCAAACAGAAGGAAGAATCAGTGAGCTCAAAGACAGAGCATTTGAAAATACAGAGAAGAAAAAAGAAAAAAATGAAAAGAAATGAAGAAAGCTTACAAGATCTGTGGGACAACATCAAAAGAGCAAATATTCAAGCTATTAGAGTTAAAAAGGGAATTGAGAAAAACAAGCAGAAGAAAACTTAATTCAAATAAGTAACAGAAAACTTTCCAAGCTGGAGAAAGATGTAAATATTCAGGTACAGGAAGGTCAAAGGTCACCAATCAGATTCAACCCAAATAAGAATACTCTAAGACATACGGTAATCAAAAAACTCTCAAAGGTCAAAGACAAAGAGATGACATCAAAAGCAGCAAGAGAAAAGAAGCAAATAACATTTCAGGGAGATCAAATATACCTGGCAGCAACTTCTCAGCAGAAACCTTTAGGCCAGAAGGGAGCAGGGTGATATATGCAGGGTGCTAAAGGAAAACAATTGTCAAGTAAAAATGGTGTACCCAGCAAAGCTATCATTCAGAAATGGAGAGACGGTGGCTTTCTCAGACAAGCGAAAGCTGAGGAGACTCATCACTACCTCACCTGTCCTGCAGGAAGCCCTAAAGGTAGTTCTTCAGACCAAAGGAAAAGGATGCTAATGTGATTGTCATACTAATACTGTAATTATGGCGTGTAAACCATTTCTGTCTTTTGTAAGAAGAATGAAAGACACAATTAATAAAATAATAACCACAACAGTTAGGAGATAGGCAATATCAAAATATAAATTGTGACACCAAAAATGCAAAATATGGGAGGAGAAGGGAGTTAATGTGTACAGGCTTTTGTTTGTCTCTTTTTTTTTTTTTTTTTTTTTTTACAATCAAAGGTAAGTTGGTATCAGTTTTGATAACTTGTTATAACTATAGAATGTTTTTTGTAAGCCTCATGAGGCCTACAAAAGGAGGTCAATTCAGCAAAGGGATATAACAATAGTAAATATATATGCACCCAGTACCAGAGCACCCTGATATATTTAAAGCAAATATTAATAGATCTAAAGAGAGAGGCAGACTGTGATACAACAATAGGAGGGAACTTCACACCCCACTTTCAGCAATGGGAAGGTCATCTAGGCAGAAAAATCAACAAGAAACATTGGAGTTAAACTACACTCTAGTTCAAAAGAGCCTGACAAACATTTACAGAATATTTCATCCAACAGCTGCAGAATACACATTATTCTCATTGGCAAGTGGAACATTCTCCAGGATAGACCATAGGTTAACTCTCAGAACAATCTCAAAAAATAAAAAATGTCAAAATTATATCAAGTCTCTTTTCTCATCACAATCAAAAAAACTAGAAACCATAACAAGAGGAACTTTGGAAACTATGTAAACACACGGAAATTAAACAACATGTTCCCGAATGACCGGTGGGTCAGGGAAGAAATGAAGAAGGAAGTTTTAAAATTTCTTGAAACAAATGAAAATGGAAACATAACATACCAAAACCTATGGGATACAGCAAAAGCAGTGCGAAGAGGTAAATTTATAGCAATGAATGCCTACGTCATAAAAGTAGACAGACTTCAAGCAAACCATCTAGTGATGCACCACAAGGAACTGGAAAAGCAAGAAGCCAAACCCCAAATTAGTAGAAGGAAAGAAATAACAAAGATCTGAGCAGAAATGAATGAAATTGAGACAAAAAAGACAAAAGATCAACAAAACGAAAAGTCGATTTTTTTTGAAAAGATAAAATTGACAAAGCTCTAGCTACATTAAGAAAAAAAAAGATAAGACCCAACCTTGTCCCACGGAGGGTGCCGGGTGGCGAGGCCGGTGCCGACGGGCTCTCAGGCCCATTCAGAGGCCGGTCACGGAGCTCCCGAGTCCGGAGGCGAACAGCAGCCGGGGGCACCGGGCCTCGCGGTCAGCAGCGCAGAGTCCGGAGAGGGGTCTGCACCCACACGCGGCACGGAGGCTTCTGTGCCTCGCTAAGACCCTGCCCGGGCCTGGAGGAGAACCTGTTCGGGTCAGGATCCCAGGGCCGGGGCTGGGGTCACTGTTCCAGGTTTCTAAAGAGCTCAAAGTAGACGGGGGTGTTCATCATTTATTCAGAGATTTTAATCACAAGACTATCATTTCCGTAAACACTTCGTTGTCAGAAGACGCTGTGTTGCCCAGCAGAATTTTTAGACCCCTTGGAATGTTTTGCGTTGCGACGACTCAAAGGCTGGCTGAGGTTGGCAGCCCTGAGATCCGCCCTCGCTCCAGTCCTCCGCGGGGCCTCCTTCCCGGGCGGGCCCTGGGGCTCTGCTGCTGGGACGGGGTTGCTTTCTCCGGACCGCGCACTGGCGCCGTCCCCTGGTCCGCGTTATTTCATGAGGCCGACCTGTAGTTGAGTAAAACACCGTGATGATGCGGGAAAGCGATGAGCGCCCGGGCTGGGTGGACGCGGCCAGTCCCAGCACAGCCCTGGCCTCTCCAGGACGTCTTCTGTCGGGGTCGGTGCCAGGAGCTCTGCTCAGCGGAGCCCTGGGCCCTCGTCCTCCCCCGTGGCTGCCTCCATTCCTTCCCCCGCCCTCTTCGCTGGGCGCTGAGCTGAGCTGCTGAGTGCCAGGGAGACGCCCGCTGCGGTGCTGTGCCGAGCAGCACAGGAGGCCCGCCCGCCCCCTGAGGGCCCTCGGATGCCTGCGGGGAGGGCAGCGCTGGGTGGGGTCTGTGGAGACCTCCCGGTGCCCTCGCAGCCCCTCCGGGCACAGGGGTGTGGCTCCGAGTGCCGCGGGCCACCCCGACCGCTCGCCGTCAGCGCTTGGAGACGCTGCGTGGGCCTCCAGGGAAGCCTGGGCGCCCCAAGGCTCGGCCAGGGCCGGGCCTGTGCTCACCTGAGGCTGCAGCTTCCCCCAGGCCCAGAAGGGCTGCTGTGGGCCTGGGAGTCAGGACGGCTTTCGGATCGTGGCCGGTTTTTGTTACTGCCTGATCCCTGGAGTTGGAAATCAGGTTTTGCGCTGTTATGCTGTTCACAGGAAATGTGTTTGAGGCTGCCTCTCACTCCTGTTAGCTGAGTTTTCAGAGCCCACGCGAGGTCTGTGTTGGCTGTCTGCGTCGGTCTGCCGGCTGTGGACACACCGCATGTTTCAGAGACACCGTCCGTGGGACAAGTGCTCACGAGAACTGTTACTTATGTGGTTGTTAGGATGAAACCAGTTTACTTTTCTTTTAATTCATTTATTCCTCCATGCATGCAACAAATAATTCGGCACTTACTGTATACCACAGACAGCTTTGTCTTTTTATATGAACGTCTCTGTGTATCAGAAAAAAAGAGAAAACACATTTCCTCTAAGAGAGACAGAACGGGCACCTTTGGTGAAGGTAACTGAGCGAGCTGTGTGGGGTGCGGTGGAGGAGAAACGGCCGCTTGGGAGCTGGGGCAGCCCCGTCCCGCTCAGCTGTGGGGCCGCAGGGAGAGGCTCCGTCTTGCTGCACGTGGCGCACACGGGAGGCACCGGGGGATGTGGCCAGGCCGTGCGGTGGCAGCTCCAGCCCTCCTGGTCTGAGCAGCTCATTGGGTGTTGGTGCGTCCAGCAGGCTCCCTGGTGTTGCTGTCGTCATAGCAACCGGATGTTTCTCGGGATTTTTTTTTCTGTTTCAATGCTTTATTAACGGTTGGAAACAAAACCAATGCACTGGAGGTGATGGCATCAGAAGGCTGAGGCAGGGAAATGGGTTTGCATTTTGTCCCCCCCCCTTTTTTTTAATTAAATGCATCATAGCAAAAAGTAGATGAAAAAGAAAGGGTCTCAGCCCCAGATGACAGCGAGCAGGGAGAAGGAGGTCAAGACGGGGCCATCGGGCGAGGAGGGAGGAACCTGCTGTGTTTTGGGGCCAGGGGACTGGGCATCGTCGGGCGGGGAGGGAGGAACCCGGTGCGTTGGTGCCAGCGCGGGAGGACCCGGCCTTTTCTTGTCGTGTGGCGTCTGTCTTTCAGGGAGTCCAGGGGAAGCCTGTGTGTTTCCGTCCTGCAGCGTCCACCTTCGGAAGACCCAGCTGTTACCGCTGTGATTTGAGGCCCTGTGGGAACAAATCTTAGCTCCGTGTTATCCACAGACACCGTCTCCCACAGGACTTTCAAAAGCTTTTTTCTTTCTCCTTTTAAGAAACACAGGAACTTACAGCTAAATATCTACACTCATTTGTTGCAAAAAACAAAGAAATCCCAGAAAACAAAACAAAAACAAAAAACTCCCCAAACCAAAACAAAACAAACAAACAAAAAAAAAAACCCCCAAAAATCCCAAGGGACACATGGTCGGCGTCTGTTCACACCGTCAAGGTGTCAGGAGGAAAGTCCCCAAAGTCGCGCTGTGTTGGAGGACGAGGACTTCTCTCTGCTGCAGAAGCTGTCGGTTCCAAAACAGGACCGGGTGGCTGGAGGGCCCCGTCCGAGTCGCGGGGTGTGCTGAGGCTGCCCTCAAAATCGGGGACAGCTGCGGCGACCAGGAAGGCTGAGTCTGCTCTGGGAACCACACCTGCCATCCCCCAGGCTCCCTTTCCTTTCTGGAGAAGCTCACCAGCCGTGCTCTCCCCTTCGTGCCTGTGAACTCATCATACACCCTGCCTGTGTGTGCTGCCTGCATGTGCTGCCTGCGTGTGCTGCTGCATGTGCTGTGTGTGTGCATGTGCTGCCTGCATGTGCTGTGTGTGTGTGCTGTGTATGTGTGCTGTGTGTGTGTGCGTGTGCTGCCTGCGTGTGTTGCCTGCGTGTGCTGTGTGTGTGTGTGCTGCCTGCGTGTGCTGCCTGC
>NC_045455.1:249956-253502 GCF_002776525.5 Piliocolobus tephrosceles
CCCCCCCCCCCGGCCCCCCCGCCCTCCGCCTCCCCGCCCCCCCAGCCCCCCGGCCCCCAAGTCTCCCAGCCCCCCAGGTCTCCCAGCCTCCCGAGTCTCCCGGCCCTCGGTGTGCTGCTTCCTCCAAGGTCAGTGTCACCTTTAAGGTCTGATCGTTCATTTGGCAAAGTCGCTGTGGAAAGAAAAAGAGCCCACGTCTGCATCTCCGAGCTCCGAAGGGCCCCAGGGTGCTCTGTGGGCGCTGGGTCTGCAGCCTGGCAGGAGCCCCTTCTCACGTTCCCTGGGGAGAAGCACTTGGGTCACGTTTGATTTGCTGTTGCCCAATATCGCAGTCTGACTCAGCAGGAAGCTGCAAATGGAATGTGTGAGGAAGGCAAGGCAGAACTCAGCTTCTCTTCTTCCCTCTTTCCCACTGAGGAGGTTACAGACCCAGCTCCACCACGGGCCTGTGTCCCCCAAGCACCTCCCTGCGTGTGGCCCCCGCGTCCGAGGCCCTGCAGTCTGTGGGGCCTCTGCCGGGTGCTGAGCCGACGTCTAGGAGAGCGTCCTCCTCTGTCTTCCCCTTTTTCTGTAGTTTTCAAGGTGGAGGTTGAGGGGCAGCGTCTGTCACAGGCCTAACTTCAGAACGCGTCGACGTGGACACGTTTCGGAGGACAAGCCCTTTCTCTCTGGCCTTGGCCCCTCTCCAAGAAAGTGATTTTGGCAGTTTCTGTCCTGCTAGAAAAATGTTTTCCTGAGGTTGAGAGTGAGCTTTGTTCACAGTCCATTCCTTTCAGAGCATCATTTTTAATCATTTAAAGGGCAGCCACTATCTCTTTTCTTATTTACTTAAACTAAAAGGCTCCCTGAAATTGGATTGGCAGGACTGGGGCTTGGGGACCAGCTTCCCACCCTGGACCTCCCCTGGGCCGGCACCCCCGACTCTCAAACAAGGAGATGACCTCACTCCCCAAGGCTGCCCCACGGTGGAGATCACCGTCTCGTCCAGCAGAAAGGAGCAGTTGGCCAAGTCACACACAACAGCACCTCAGTCCCTCCCTGCTGGGCCAGTCTGTCATTTGTAAGAATATTCGGTGAGCGTCATGTCCCCACTTCCTTCTGACCACGTGAGGACGTGAAATGTTTTCTGTCCTGCCTGCGTCTTCTGCGCCCACGTGGCCGACCTCCCCAAACCCTCATCCACGCAGACAGTCCTGGCTCAGGGAGGCCCTGCCTCGGGGTTCTGGGTCTGACCCCACCCCCTGCCGCTGGGGTTGAGTCTGGGCAGAGCCCCCCACGCGGAGCCCTGGCCGCCCTTTCTGCGGAGTCGCCCCCGCGTCCTTTGCAGGGTTCATTTGCATGCCTATCTCGGGGAGAAGGGGCTGTGGCCACAACAGGAAGAAACTGCAGGCGTGGCTGGTTTCTGTGCCGCCTCCTCCCCCCAGAGGTGCCACGGCCTGAGCTCCTGCCCTGAAAGCTGGTTATGTGTTAGGTTACAAAGCTGTGTCTAGGAAAAGTTCTTTTGTTTAAAAAATCATGAGTGCCCCCAAAATGATCTGGATTCGCAGACGGAACCATCAACGCGATGGCGCTTTCTGGGAAGTGGAATTATGGAGGCGGTCTTGTTCTTTTGTTTGTGTGTTTTACATACAATTAGACACTACGAGTCAAGGAACAGACAGATCTTCTAGTGCAGAGCCGGGAGAGCTGGGTCTTCCCAGCAGACGCGGACATCACCGGGGACCCTCCCTCTGTGGCCCTGCAGGGCAGGCTCTGAGCTCATCTGGGTGGAAGCCCGTCCCGTCCCGTGTGCACACAGTGGGTGTTTGTTAAAGACAGGACGGTTTCTTTCTGTTCATACTGCAAGATGTAATCACCCCCAAAATGGTACTTTTGTGTAGTAGAAATGAATAAACCAAGAAATATCTCCACAGCTCCACCAAGTTTTTCAGGAGGGAGAAGTTATTTGGGGTTAGAAACTGAAAAGGGCAGGAGGAAGTTGGTGGTTTGGGAGACAGACTGTTCATTCTCTCAGATGCTTTTAATAAAAACCAAGTTGTTGGCTTAGGAAACACCAGCTTTGACATTCGGAGACTTACGAGAAGTCACATTTCCCGTGAACATTTATTTTCACTCTTTCTCAAGTCAGAGCTTAAACAAAAACCTGCTTGACACGACTGGAGGCTCCTTGAAGCCCAGAACATCCCAGAACTGCTGGAGTAGGGGGCCCATCAGCTCTGGGGTGCCGCAGGTGGGGGGCCCATCCTCAGCCCTGGGGTGCCGCAGGTGGGGGCCCGTCCTCAGCCCCCGGAGCGCCCCAGGCCAGGGATCTGGTCTCTCAGTCCTGGACTGCTGGCCCCAAATCCCCCAGCATGTCAGAGCCCCTGGTCCTGTCTGTGTGACCCCCAAGACTGGCCCGGCATCTCCACCTCTGCCCACGTGTGTGTCCTTCTGTGTTGTGCTGCCTCACAGGAGCCTGTGTCAGAATAATGCAGGGGGTTCTCTCAGCCTCACAGGAACTCAGCTGGCGGGGAGCATGAGGTTGCTTGTATCCTGCGAGTACTGAGCGCCGACTGCATGTGGCAGGCTGCCCCAGGCCCACGCCTGGCAGGGGCTCATCAGCTGCCTGTGCCTGCAGGAGCCTCCTGGCCCTGAGGTGTGGCTGGGCCACTGCAGGGAGAGGCTGGGTCTGTCACGAGGGGGCTGCACTGCCGATCCATGAGGAGCAAAGGTCAGGTCCCCCCTTCTCCCTCCTCTGCCCGGCCTCCTCTCGCCCAGCCGCCTCCTGCTTAGCCGCTGGCCCCCCTGGAGAGCACCTTTTCCCGCCAGGGCCTCACTGAAGGTTTGGGATTTGAGGTGTCTCAGTTGCAGCAGGGGGCCCGGCGTCTGGCTGTGCCTCGTCCTGACAGTCACTGCTGCAGTCAGACATCGTGGCCGGGCCCTGAAGACCCAGCCGATCCTCATCTGTTTGTAAGGATGGTGGTTCCTTTTCTGGGGGGTGTGGGGTGGGAGAGAGGAAAGAGCCTCATGTGCAGGAGAGGCAGGAGCCAAGGCCACAGTGTTCTGGGTGCCGTGTGCAGTGCCGTGTGCAGTGGCGTGTGGTGTGTGGCGTGCCTGGCAACCACAGAGCCCATGAGCCGAGGGGCAGCTCCTCGGTGCCCCTGAACAGAGGGGGAGACTGAGGCTTGGGGAGGTGAGGCGGCTCACCTCAGCCACTGCAGCTCTGAGTCTCAGCCTAGCCCGCCTGCTTTGCTCACTGAGTCGCTGGGTTCAGTTTGAAGACTCACAGTTCTGTTTGCCAACATTTCGAAATAAACAACCCCACCCAGCTTGAACCACAGGAGGCTGCAACTCCGTGTGTGTGAGGCTTCCACTGAGACCTCCAGTGCTGGGTGGTGGGTGGGCTGTGACTGACCGCAGACCCCTCTCTCCAGCCTGTGGGAGCCGGGCTGTGTGGCCCTGCAGTGCTGCGTGGGGGGTGGGCTGTGACCTGACCACGGGCCCCCATCCTCCAGCCTCAGCCCTGCAGTGCTGGGTGGTGGGTGGACTGTGACTGACCGCAGACCC
>NC_045455.1:253512-280646 GCF_002776525.5 Piliocolobus tephrosceles
TGTGGGAGCCGGGGCTGTGTGGCCCTGCAGTGCTGGGTGGTGGGTGGGCTGTGACCTGACCAAGGACCCCTCCCTCCAGCCTCTGGCCTGTGGGAGCCAGGGCTGTGTACCCCTGCAGTGCTGCGTGGTGGGTGGGCTGTGACCTGACCACAGGCCCCCATCCTCCAGCCTCAGCCCTGCAGTGCTGGGTGGCGGGTGGGCTGTGACTGACCGCAGACCCCTCCCTCCGGCCTGTGGGAGCCCGGGCTGTGTGCCCTGTACTGGCCGAGTGCCTCCGATGGGTGTTCTTCCTCCTGTCCTTTGCGGAGATGGAGCATTTTCCCTGGCGGAGTTGCCCCTTCTCTGTGGGGAGCCTCTGAGAATGAGTCAGGCGGTGACTCAGGAGCCTCAGGAGCCCAGAGGCTGGCTTGGGAGCCCCAGGGCTGCTCTGCAGACCCCGTTTGGGGTTTGGTTCCTCTTCACACAGCCTTTACCCTCTACCCTGAGGCTGGGGCAGCCCTGGCAGCTCCCGGCTCCCCGCAGGGTTTGAGAAATGGGCCCCGAGCCAGCGGCAGAGCACGGAGCTGGGAAACCAGGTTTATTTTCTCATGATCACGCGATGGGAGCAGCCTGAGCAGCCGCCGGCGGGATGGGGCCTCGCCAGCCTCGCGCAGACGCTGGGAAGTGACTCAGGGAGGAGAAGGCGGGGGTTTCTCTGCTGGTCCCGGCTGAGCTCCATCTCCGGGCTCCGGGAAGAGAAGGAATTCAGCTCCGATGGTTTCCCGTCGTCAGAGCCAGTACTTAAAGGTCAACTCTGTTTTCTGCAGGAGGTTTTTTCTTTTTTCCTCGTGAAAGTTTGCTTGATTCTGTGAAACTTCATTTGCGTTTCTTCAGAAATAACTGAGGGGAGGAGGCTGCCAGGGTCTCCGCCCCAGAGGGAGACGCTGCTGCCTGCGTTCGGCAGGATTTCAGGCGAGCCTGGTCCTCTCAGGCCGCACTTCTTCTTTATTTGGAAGGAGGGTTCCAGAGCCCCCAGCAGTGAGTGGGGGCCGCCTGGGCCAGGCATTCATCCCGCATCTGACTGCTGCTGACCTCGGCCCGAGACAAAGCCGGCCTGTCCGGGAGATACCCTGAGATTAAGCTGCTAATGGGAAGGGGGGCGCCTGGCGGCTGTGTGGCCCCTTTGAGTCCATCAGAAAGAAGAGATTGTCCGGCACAGGCCGCCGAACAGGACGGGGGTGGGAGGGATGCCCTAGCGTTCAGCCGGTTTTGTTTTTCTTTTGGATACAAAAACTCTGCTGCCCGGGAAGGAGAAAGCACGAACCTTCCCGCTGATGAACAAAGATGGGTGCCCCCACCCTGAGACCCATGGACAGCGGGGCACCGGGGGGCTGTCCATGGGCCTGGGCCTTGCCCCTGGGAGTGCTGGTGCTGTGTGGAGGGAACCCACCCAGTCCTCGGGCTGAGCTGGAGTCCCCGCAACAGCATGGGGCGGAAGCTGCCGTCCTCAGGCTCCACGGGGCCTCCAGTGATGGCACTGTGGCCACTTCCTGCTGGGCCACGTGGGCTCTGGGTGGGGCCGGGAGGACGTGGGGCATCAGCTGTTTTGCCCACGAGGTGACGTGGTCGAGGTGGACGTGGCTGGCCTCACAGCCTCTGCTCCTGCAGTCCTGGGACGCTGCAGCTCATTTCAGAGTTGGTCGATCACATGTCCATCCTCACCCACTGGTGACAAAGTTGACAAATTTGTGTTTTTTTTTTAGTTGAAAAAAGATCCTCCTTAAATGTTGTGAAATAATCTGTCCACACATTCAGCAGTGCTAATAGAAAACAGGCCCAGAGCAGTTGAAGAGAAAAGGAGATTTAAAACTGCTCACAGAAAGATGGGCATTCCACCTCACCAATGAGCCAGACATTGCAAATGTCAGCAGGTTTTTGCCACCAGTTTAGCAAACTGTAAAAATATTTATAAGGCGGCGTATGCGGGGGGCGGACGCTGGTCCAGACTCCCAGGAGGGTCCGTGGCTTTGTGTTTCGAAGGCCTAAGGACGGTGCACATCCTTGGAGGAATTTATCCCCCGGGGACAATCAGCCGATGCACAGATCTCCGCCCCAGGGTGCTCACCCCGGCTGCTCCCCCCACACAGCATGGGGACGGCGGGGGGACCTGGCGCTGCTGGCCACGCACGCACGTGCCGTCTGACCCCAGCGTTGTATCAGCTCTTTGGAAAGTGGCCCATGGCCTGATGTGAAAGGAGAAAGCTGACTGTGTCATAGGGAACATAACCTCACGTTTATTTTTAAAAATGTACCCATGTTTCTATTTCATATCTTCTCTATTTATAACATAAATATTTACTATTATTTTTAATATATTTGTATTATAATACAATCAGTTATTATAGTATGAATATACTTACATTTGTATTATAAATATCATATTTGTTATAAATATAATAAATATATTTCTATTTTGTATATGTCAAACCTAAAACATTTATATATTTTATAGTATTTTATATCTTTGGAGGAAAAAACTCCAGAAGGATGTTTCCTGGAATGTCAATTCCAGATTTCACTGATTTTTTTACGTATTTAAAATTTTGTTTCTTTAAAAATAGCTTTATTGAGGTGTAATTCAAACACCATACAATTCACCCATTTTAAAATGTACAATTCAGTGGTTTTTAGTATATTTGCAGAGTTGCACAACCTGCCACACTCAATTTTAGAACATTTTCATCTCCCTAAAAGGACACCCATGCCCTATAATCCTCCGGTTTCCGGCCTGCAGCCTCTCCCGGGGCGACGGACGTGGGTCTGCGTTCTGTCACTGGCTGTGCCTCTCCAGGCTTTCCATGTCAGTGGAAGCGCCTGACCCGTGGCCTCTGTGCGTGGCCTGTCGGTCGGCACCACATGTGGACGCCTGTGGTGTGGGGCCAGGGTCTGGTTGTCCTCCCCGTCCAGGGCTGAGCGCCATTCTGCTGTTGCTCCCTTAGCAGCCGAGACCCACCTGCTCGTTTCCACTTTTTGGCCGTCATGACTGAGGCGGTGAGCAGGTGTGTCCTAGTGAGTCTGCATGTGGACGTGGGCTGCGATGTCTCTTGCTGCACACCTGGGGCTGGAACCGCTGGGTCCCGTGGCGACTGTGTGTTGAACGTCGAGGAACCGCCAGCCTGTTTTCCGTGGCTGTGGCCACTTGACCTTCCCACAGGTTGTGTGTTTGGATTCGCGTCTCCACCTCCCTACCCTTGTTACTGTCTCTGATCACAGCCATCCCAGTGGGTCTGATTTTCTTTGTACAATGCAAGCCCCCTTCTCAATGAATTTTCACTTTAAAGAAAAGCAGTTTGTTGTTTTTAATTGAAACGAAAGGAAGCATTCTTTCCTATCTATGTGTTCTTTTCTTTTCTTTTTTTTTTTTTTTTGAGACGGAGTCTCGCTCTGTCGCCCAGGCTGAAGTGCAGTGGCCGGATCTCAGCTCACTGCAAGCTCCGCCTCCCGGGTTTACGCCATTCTCCTGCCTCAGCCTCCGGAGTAGCTGGGACTACAGGCGCCCGTCACCTCGCCCGGCTAGTTTTTTTGTATTTTTAATACAGACGGGGTTTCACCGTGTTAGCCAGGATGGTCTCGATCTCCTGACCTCGTGATCCGCCCGTCTCGGCCTCCCAAAGTGCTGGGATTACAGGCTTGAGCCACTGCACCCGGCTGTATGTGTTCTTTTCTAAAGCAAACAAAATTAAAATCATAAGTAAAAAAAAAACCCACAGGAGAATTCTAAAAACTTGCGCATAAATGGAATTATGAATCACCTTATTGTGGAAAATCATGTCTCGTTGGATGTAGGTTATAGATGTCAGGTTAGGCACAGTGGAGAGGGAGACGGGGCCTGCAGACCCCAGACGTGGTCCGGGATGGCGCCAGCCTGACCCCCGCCTTTGCGGCCCACCGTGGGATCTGAAGACCCCACCCACCATGTCCCCTGAGCTGGCCTGACCTCGCCGTCCTCCCTGCCCGACCCCTGCGCCGTGTGCTCTGTGTAGACACCTCCCCTGTTGAGTCTGAGATGGAGTTACCACCTCAAGCACAGGTGACAGCTGAATCCCCCTGCCGCCGCAGTGGACAGGGCACCAGGAACCCTCTGGAGAGAAGGCAGCCTGCCACGCTTTGTGACGAGCAGTTCGCTTAAGGATTGTGTTAGACTCTGTGGCTAGTATAGATTTCAAGGCCCTTCCCTTCCCCTCCCTTCCCCCCTTCCCTTCCCTTCCCTTCTTCCTTTCCTCTGTCTTTCATCTTGGTCTGTTGCCCAGGCTCGAGTGCAATGGTGCAGTCTCGGTTCGCTGCAACCTCCACCTCCCGGGTTTAAGCGATTCTCCTGCCTCAGCCTCCTGAGTAGCTGGGATTACAGGCGCGTGCCACCACGCCCAGCTAATTTTTTTTTTTTTTTTTTGTACTTTTAGTAGACACGGGGTTTCACCATGTTGGCCAGGATGGTCTCAATCTCTTGACCGCATGATCTGCCGCCTTAGCCTCCCACAGGGTTCCTATTTCATAACCCATCGCCCTTGAAGAGCCGTTCTCTGAGGTGGGCCTGGGCGCCTGGGGTTTTTAGAAACCTTTCCAGGCAACCTAGTTTGCAGTTCTAAGAGGAAAAACACAGAGATCTAAACAAGCCCCACGCATCGAGAGCGTGTCCCCGGCCTTGGCGGGGGGTAGAGAAGGGAGAACTGATTGGGTTTTGGTGTAGCTGTTTCTGTGGCATTCCCTCAAAATATTTGCCACTGGAAAAATGAAAAAACTCTAAGCGCTTTTAAGTGAGTAATTTTTGTGCAAGGTCTCGGGAAGAAGAAACGTCTCCATGTGCAGTGCCAGGCTCCGTCTGCCGGCTGTGGGGGTGGCAGAGCCTGGCCAGCGTCTTCCTGAGGGCCCGGCCTCCTGCTCTTCACAGGGAGCCTCAGGGAAGGCGGGGCCTCTGCCTCCCTTTCAAGCCGCTGGACTTGAGCCGACCACTGATACTGCAGCAGCTCCAGGCTGGCGAGGCACAGTGCTGGGGGAACAGTCCTGCCCCCAGCTCGGGCGTGTGTGGCTCCAGCTGCATCCTGCCCGCCTCTTGCCTCACTGTTAAGTGGAGCACAACAGGGCGTGTCTGGTCCTGGCCTTTCACGTCCCCACAGGCCCCTCACCTCCTGTAGGAGCTCCTCTGGCTTTCCGGCAGTCTTGGCTCTGCCAGAACTGAATTTCCGTGGTCCCTATGAGGACAACCAGATTTGCTCGGCACTGTGGCCTCGGGCTGGACCGCTGCACCTTGCCTGCAGAAAGCCCCACCTGTGGAGGCTCAGGTGACCTTCCCTTCCTGGTCTGCTATGCCCAGGCCTGAGCAGCTCCCAGCTGCTGACCTGAGACAGGCGGTTCCTCCCTGCACGCCCACTTACCCATCCGTGCATCCGTCCGTCCAGTGCCTTGCACGGGGCCTGCTCATTCCCAGCCGCTGTGGTGAAATGTCTGCTCCGCACCACGTGGCCTCAGCTGCACGCTGACCCCTGACCTCAGCTCCCGGCATCCTCCCGTCCTGCCCTGCCCTGCCCAGGCCACGCCAGCCTCCTCCTTGCGCCTACGTCTTCACCACACACAAGCCCTGCTGCCTCGAGGCCTTTGCACCTGGTGTCCCTCTGCCTGGACCCCTCCTGCGGTCTCCTCACTGTCCTGGCCTCATTCGAGCACTCACTCGTCCGTAAGCCTCCGCGGCCCCCGAGCGAGGCCGCAGTGCCGCCCCCGCCAGCCTTGCGCGTTGGACGTTTGCGCTCTTTGGCTCCCCGGGGCCGGGACTTTGCTTCATTGGGTGCTGTTCCCACGGTCAGGAACGGGGACGTGAAGCGGAAACAGTCGTGGGGAGAGAGCGCGGTGGCTTCTGGGTCCGGCAAGCGCGTCTGGTGGGGGCCGAAGGTACCCCCAGTTGCTTGCGCCTGGCGTGTGGGAGGCCCCGCCGTGTGCTTGTCTCACTGTGTAGAGCAGAGGAAGAAACCTCCGAGCCAGGCAGTGGCGTGGCCTGGGGAGGCCGCTTTGGGGGCAGAGCCGCTGCCCTTCCCCCGCCGAGCGCCCTCTGTGCCCGCAGGCCACACTGAGAGAGGCCGGTGTCCTGAGGCTGAGAGATGAGGGAACTGGCCTCTGGCAAGGCAGCGTTGGAACGTGGACGTCCCTGGAAGCCTCTGTCTTCAGACTCGTGCTTCCCCCGGCAAGGCCCGTGCGGTACTTGTGCTGCCTCGGAGGGGCTTCAGTGACGTCCGTCTCAGAGTCTTACATTTAGATGTGCTGTATGGCCTTCCTGGTGGAGACTGACGTCCCCTCGGCCTTGTGAAGCTCACCAGGGCCCGAATCAGGTGGGAGGAGCAGCTAGCTGCACGGGAGCCCGACGGCAGCTGCACCAGGCGGGACTGTGCTGTGACCATACAGGAGGTGTAGGTGTTGGGTTTTTTGAGACGGGGTCTCGCTCTGTCACTCAGGCTGGAGTGCAGTGGTGTGGTCACAGCTCGATGCAGCCTGGAACTCCTGGGCTCAAACAATCCTCCCCCTCCCTGCAGATGTGCGCCACCAAACCCGTCTCATTTTTAAGTTTTCTGTCGAGTTGGGGTCTTGCTGTGTTGCCCAGGTTGATCTCTAACTCCTGGACTCAAGTGGCCCCTCTGGCATGGCCTCCCCCACTGCATCTGGCCTGGATGCAGGTATTTAAAAGAGCTTAGGGAAGTTATTCGAAAAAGCCACTGGCCTTCAACTCCCACTTCAACTCCTGATTTTGGTTCTCATTGGGATGGATGTTCCAGAGCACTCCTGGGCTCAGGAGGAGAGCAGCTCCCCTGCGAGGGGCAGCGTCACCTGTGCCCACAGCGGCAGGGCCTGGTCCGTGGGGACTGCGGGTGGGCATAGTCCACGGTGCCCGTGACCAGTCCTCTGAGCGGCAGGGCCTGGGAGGGGCATTGTCGGGCTGGCGAGGACGGGCGTGGGTGCTGGTCTGGGCATCAGCGGCGTTGCTCTGAGCGGGAAGGAGATGCTATTCCAGCAAGGGTGGCGTCAGGTCTGGACCCTCAAGTGGACACTGTGTTTTGGCTCTGGGACTGGCATGGCCCAACAGGATTTTCTGCAAAACAGGAAATGGTCTCTGTATGTTACGTCCAGTCTGGTGGCCACAAGTCACGGGCTGGTGAGCACCCGAGGAATTGAACTCTGTGGTGGGAATCCAGGTTCGGGAGAGGTCGTCGGGCAGGTGCGTAGACGATGTGAGCTGTGAGCTTCACGCCCGAGGAATCCGCTCTTCCTGCTGGACGTGTGGACGGGGGTGACGGCCTTGCCCCAGCAGCAGCGCCTGGAGCTGGCCCCTGCCGGGTGCACTGTCTCCGTGGGGCTTGTGGCATCCCGGGGGTCTTGGTCACTCTGGTGCCCTGTTTGCAGGTACAAACCTGCAGTTCTAGGAGCTGACTGATGCTCGCGGCCCTGGCCTCCGTCCTCACACACCTGAGTGGCCAGGCAGGGGCTTTGCTCTGCTGGTTCTGACCTCCACGCTAAAATGAACGAATAGGACAGGAAGGTGAAGAGAACGCACAGCAGGGGAAGTGACCTGAGAACTCACCGCCCCCCACCGACCCCCAGGACTCCAGCCTCCCAGGGCCTCAGCCAGGCCCTGCCCTCTTCAGCACGTTGGAAAAACCCGCGTCTACCCAGCGTGTGCTAGGATGGCAGCTCTTCAGCCTCCAGCCTGCAGGCCGAGCCCGCGCCCCAGGGAAGCCATTGATCTGGGTCCCCTCGTGCTGAGCGCCCCGGCCAGAGGTGCGCCTTCCAGGTCTGGGTGTGGTTGGCGGAGGTTCTGTGGGTTTAAGCTGTGGGTTCATTCTCAGAGGTTGTTAATTGCCCCCAGAAGGTGGGGAACGGCCTCCACTCTCCTCCCTGAGCTGGGGGTTTGCATTCTTCCAGGAGTTTCTTCAGGGCTCCCTGGTGATGAGGCACAGTGGCCTTGGGCGTCAGGCTGGCTCTGTGCCGTCACTGCGGGGAGAGGTTTCCTTCCTGTGGGGGCCTCCACTGTCCCTGGAATCACCCTTCTTATTCCCTAAATAAACCATCGGTCTAAGAAGCTGAACGAACCCTCTATTCTGGCACAGGGAGCGGCCGCATCTTCCCTTGAAACCCTGCAGAGCCTTTGTTAAAATGAGTGCAAAGGCCTGCAGCACTGCCGCCTCTGCGGACCCCTCTCCGGACCCCGCTGCCGTGGGTGCCTCCTCCTCTGGGCGGCCTCCCCAGCGGCCTCCTGGTCTAAATCCCTCCGCACAGCCCTGCCCCCTGCTCCGTCCGTGTGGACTTCGCGTCCGGAGTCCAGCCGCTCTCCCCTCCTGGGCTCGTCCGGCTTGCGGGCATGCCGCTTGGTCACGGTGGTTGGTGGCTCAGGGCTCCGTAGATAAGGCCAGGCGGCCGCCTGCAGATGTCCTGCCTGGTTTCCTGAAAGACTTGAGGTGACTTGCAGGAAACAAAGTCAGTCATAACTTTATTAAGTTTAAAAAGTTATATGAAGTAAAGGGGAAAACGTGAAAATAGGCAACTGGAACCAGTAGAGTAAACGACATCAGAGATGCAAAACGCTCACCCGTCACCTTTGCTGGAGCCCATTCTGGTTCCAGCGTTCTCGGCTGCAAAGGTGTAAAATGGAAATGCAAGTGCGACATGCCTCTTCTTCAGGAGGGGGACTGCGAGGTTCCCGAGGACCACAGCTCCTCTTAGCAGGGGGGCAGAGAGGACCCCAAAGCGCTGCCTCCCTTCTGCCATTCCGGAGCGAGGTTTCTGAAGCCATTGCTCGAGAAATTCCTGGGTGGAGGCCGGAGGAAGTCTTGCTCCCCAGGGGCAGTGCGGCAGGGCTTGGGCAGTGGGGCTGAGGCGCGGTGTCCCTGGGGGCTGCCCCGTAGAGGGGTGTTCAGTTGCTCTGACAAGTGACTCCTCTCACGGTGACTGTGCTTGGCAGTGGGGGCTTGGGGCAGAGGCTGCTGGCTGGGCACCTGGAAGGGTCCGTGAGGCTTCTGGTGGTGCTGACACCTGGGGCAGAGGCTGCTGGCTGGGCACCTGGAAGGGTCCCGTCAGGCTTCTGGTGGTGCTGACACCACCAGAAATTGAGGTGTTTAAAATTCATAAAAAAACCAGAAATCCATTCAATAAAAAGAGATAAAAATAGCAGAAAGAGGAAGCTACAAGAAAACCTATGAACTCCGTGAAATTATCAGACTGGACATGCCCCTTTCTAAATGTAAAAGCGGTTTATAGCAGCACAGCATGGCCTGAGTCATGGCACGATCCCTGGGAGTTTCGTTTCATCAGATGTCGGAGGGCCTCGGTTTCCCACCCTGTGCACTGGGATGGTGAGGAAGTGTGCAGGGTCAAATGCCAGGTGTGCAGCGCCTGTGTGTGGGGTGTGCTCAACGCTGGCATCCTCATCTCACCGCCCCTCACCACACACCGGACACGCACCGGACATGCACCAAACATTCACCGGACACATCAGACATGCACCGGACACGCACCGAATATGCATTGGACACGCACTGGACACGCGTCAGACACGCACTGGACACGCACGACATGCATCGGACACGCACTGGACACACGCCAAGCATGCACAATGCATCAGACACGCACCGGACATGCATGACATGTATCGGACACGCACCGGATGCACGCACGTTGGACACCACATCAGACACATCGGACACACATCAGACATGCAGTCCAGCCTGACCCACTTCCTCCTCCCCGCATTCCTGCGAGGCAGGCACAGGCCCACGTGGTGGGGTCCTCGGTGTCTGTGCGGGGGGTGGGGGGCTCTCGGGAAGCGTGACGCCCTCTCACGGCGAGGTGGCCAGGTGAACCCCGAGGCCTGGGTTGCTCTGAAGCTGCCACAGGTTCCCGACAAGCCGGCTGCTGCCGTGTGTGCCAGTGGAGGGCGCCCGTTCCACTCTCGGGCAGCTTGGCTGTTGATGCCTGTGGTTCTGAGGTTCCTCCGTGGTGAATGAAGCTTGATTTACGCCTTTTGGTTACGCATTTGCCGCGAGGCCAGGAGCTGTGCGTGCTCCCGCTGGGCTTCTCGTGTGAGATGCGCCGCGGCCGGGACAGCCTGGGCACCTGCCATTCTGGAGCAGTAAGCGAAGCCTCCAGCCCTTGGTTCTTCGGGCTCTGCCGGGAGCGAGCGGGACTGGAAACACCAAGTCCAGGCTGTGTCCGCGCATTCAGGTCCCACGGCTTCGTGTCATCGCTGCGGCCTCAGTGGCCCTGAAAGTTGCTCTGGGATGTACAGAAGAGGCCGTTTTGTCGTTGTAAAAACCTCAAATGTTTTGTGAATTACTATTAATTGTTAACGCGTGTCCTGTGAGTAGCTCATCACCTGAGGCCTTGTCGTGAATATTAAAATGTGCGTGTGGTGTCCCTTTTGGCTTCGAGGTTGACGGTGGTTTTTCCTGCCAGTGGGGACGCCGTCTGCAGAGCTTCACCGGGGAGGCTGCAGGGCGCTGCCTGGGGAGTGTGCGTCCTGCCCCGTGATCCTGCAGCTGTGACTTTACACGGGGTGGGGGCGGGGTGATGACCCCTCGCCTTGTCATGAAAGCAGCGCATTGTGCGGGGCGCATCTGTGGTGCCTTTGTGTACATGTGACCCAAGTGCTCTGGGGTACATGCCTGCACGCACACATGCCTGTGGAAACACATGTACGGGCACACACGTGCACACACAAATGCGTGCCTCTGGGCGCACACACCCACGGGCACACAAACACGCACACGTGACTGTGGACGCACACACCCACGGGCACACACAAACACGCACACACACCCCACGGGCACAGGGTGTTTCTCCTTCGGGGTCCCTGACATCAGATCTCTGCGGTGCCCAGGGAGACCCAGGAAAATCAGAGGCACTCGAGCTCCTGTGACAACGAGCGATGTGAGAATGTGTTTGAAGGAAACGTGACTTTCTAATGGGTCTTCATGAACCAGGATTCTGCTACGAGGAAGTCTGTGGAAGTCCCTGAGCATTCTGCCTTCACTGAAAGATAAAGAGATGTTTCTTTTGTGTATAGATGGATACTGCTGTGTTTCCAAAATGCTTACAACAATGTAGGTATTTTAGGCCTCCTTTGGAAGATTGTGTTTTATGACAAAAAATGGTTTTCTGAGTAAACGTTACTCAGTCTCTGACCCAGTTATAAAAATTATGAAATCAGTGAAATCCAAATGAAATGCCTGTAATTAAGGCCGCTGCAGAGGGAGGGACTGGGGCCTGGACTCCAGGCCCCTCCCACGTGGGCTCCGGGCAGCAACGCTCGCCAGCCCCAGGTTCAGGCCTCCGCCTGTGCTGTATCTCCTGGTTTAATTTGCATTTTCTCAAGGGCTAATGACATGGAGCATTTTTAATACATTGTTGGTCATTTGTCTTCTTTGGTGAGATGTGTGTTCAAATCTTTTGCCTTTTTTTAAACTGAATTATTTGTCATCATTTATTGAGTTATAAGAGTTCTTTGTATATTCTGGATACAAGTCCTTTATCAGATAACTGACTTGCTAATATTTTTTCTAGTCTGTCTTTTCACTTGTAATTTTTTACATTTTTATTATTTTTTGGAGACTGAGTTTTGCTCTTGTCACCCAGGCTGGAGTGCAGTGGCGCAATCTCGGCTCACTGCAACCTCCGCCTCCCGGGTTCAAACGATTCTCCTGCCTCAGCCTCCCGAGTAGCTGGGAATTACAGGCACCCACCACCACGCCCTGCTAATTTTTATATTTTTAGTAGAGACGAGGTTTTGCCGCGTTGGCCAGGCTGGTCTCGAACTCCTGATCTTAGGTGATTCGTCCACCTCAGCCTCCCAAAGTGCTGGGATTACAGGTGTGAGCCACTGTGCTGGCCCTGTTCACTTTTTAAATAAAGCTTTTAATGCAGAAAAGTTTTTAATGTTTTTAATTTTGATGGAAGTCTGATTTTCCATTTATTTTTCTTTGGGCACTTGTGCTTTGGGTGACAGATCTAAGACATCTTCGGGTGCAGGTTCATCCCCGTTTTCTCGGAGGCTGGGAGCTCCAACCCTTACACCCTTACACATGGGTGCCGGGTCTGAGCTCATTTCTGTGTGTGGCTGGGGTGGGGCCTGCGCCATTGGCGACTGTGTGGACGATCACCTGGCCCGGCACCATTGACCTTCCTTTGCTCTCTATTGGAATGGTTCCTCCTTGAATAACTTACATCTTTCCTGTTTTGTACCTTAGCATAAATGTGCGTGAAAGTGGGCTTGTGTTGAGTTCTGAGTTGGTGGTAGCTGTGCGTGCGCCACGGTAATCGCTAACAGGTCCGGCATGGGGAGGAGCCTAACCCCACCTGTGCCGGCCCAGGATGACAGGGAGGTTTGCTGAATGGCAAAGCCCGTTGGCTTCTGCTTCTTTATTGGGGTTGCAGTTATTTGAAGTGTCCATCAGTGGGGCGGCTGCATCTCCGGGTGACTCACGCGTGGGCAGCCTGAGCCGTGCACTCTGTAAGCACAGTCAGCAGCGGGGGCCTCCTCCCAGGAGTGAGGACGGCTGGGCAGTCAGGACTTTGTATTGGATCTCTGGATAAAAGGAACGGTGCAAGGCACTGGAGTGCTGTGTTTTACATTTAATCCATAAAGGGAGTCACTACCTGCCCCAAACCAGGTATCTTCAAAACATCACAGTGGCCCTGAGGCTGGACCTAGACCTTAGTGCGTACCATGGAAGTCATTCTGGCAGTGACCATGGTCTCTGTGGAGGTCTCTCAGCTTCCTGGACCGCCAGGCAGCCCCGTTACAGTTCATCCGTGCAGTGCAAAGGCTCGAGGTGGAGGCCGGGGAGCAGCCACGACGCCCTTCACCCCACAGGGAGCTGCAAGTTCATGTCTCACACGTGCCACGCAGTGCAGGGCGTTCTCATGGCACGTTTAAAACTAAGACCACACGTGTGTGCCCCTGGGGGTGAGGCGGGAGCGTGGCTTGTGTTCTAACTGGTGCTTTTCTTTCTCTCCAGCCCGTTTTACGGAGAAGACTTTTACTGTGAAATTCCTCGGAGCTTTCGTCACCTGTCCTTCTACATTTTCGATAGAGACGTTTTCCGGAGGGATTCCATCATAGGTAGGTGATGAGTGAGTGTTTACTTCCCCTTTTCCGCCTGTTCTGTACCAGGGGAGTATTAGCATTTCGGTCCGGAGCCTGGCGGGATGGTGCTGAGGGGTCATGGCAGCCCTGGGTGTTCCTCCTGATCCGCTCTCGGGATCTGGCCTGGCGTCTGTGGTCCCTCCTGGAGCATCACACCAGGCTCAGGTCAGTGAGCGCTGCCAGTCAAGGCTTCCGTGGCCCCTCAAGGCGAGAGCACAGCGTCCCCGACCCTCTAAAGACAACTTCCCAGGGCTTCTCCCCGGGGCATCCGCGCGGGGACCTTTGCATGGACGTGGGGCCCTCCCTCCTCACCACATCCTGGCTGTCCCTGTCCCAACTTCAGTCCCCATGGTGTGGGCACGGGAAGGGCGGGTGAGGGTGGGGGCGTGTGGTCTCAGTTTCCCCCGGTTTTCTTGGAGAAAGCTCATGGGCAGCCCTGCCTGGGATCACAGGAAGGCAGCATCCTGTAAGTTGTGGGGCCTCTTGGCAGAGTGGACTTCAGGTTACTCAGGGAGCTCCTGGTTCCTAAATGCAGCCAGAGGACCCCATCAGGAGCGGACCTCACGCAGCAGGCGTGGGAGGCTGGGGTATCAGGCTAATTCCCGCCGTGATGCCAGGAGAGCCAGGAAGGGAGGAGGGTCCTGCAGCACCTGAGCTCACACCCAGGACAGGTGGCTGGGGAGCCAGTGTGTAATGACTGCCACAGCCTGAACCCAGACCCCAGGTGGTGTAGGCTCCTCGTCTCCATGGCTGCCGGAATGCTGAGTGGGATAGGGCGGGAGGAGGAGTCCCCCAGGGGGACCCCAAGCTCTGCCCCAGGCAGCCTGAGGGTCCGCAGGTGCTGCTGTGCACCCGGCTCCTCAGGCACCTCCTTCTCCTCCATACCCACATCCTGCCATGCCTGCCTCCGGGACTGGGGCCTGCTGCAGGAGACGGCCTCTGACCCTGCAGCTGCCCTCCGTGGCCTGCCTCCCCTGCCCGCCTCGTTGGTTGTGGTTCTTTTGCCTGTTGTGCTGTGTCCTCTGGACGGAGCTTCCCAGAGCCCATAGTCCTGCATGCCTGTGTCTCGCTCCCGTGTTCTCAGCACCTGCCAGGGGCCTCCAAGGATGTTCCCGGAAGAAAGGGAGATGTGGAATCCAGATTATTCAGCAGAGGCTAATGGTGTGTCTGGCGGGGCTCAGCCTGTGCTGGGTGCCACGCGTCAATCGAGGTGTGACCGTGTGTCAGGCCTCATCACCAGCTCAGTTTATGTGCGAGAATCCACAGGGACTTGATTCATTCTCGAAGGTGTATGAGACAGTTTTTGAGTGATAACCCTAAGGAAAAATAAATTTTAAAAGTTTTTTGCACATTTTAATAAGAGAAACTGATGAAGTTAGTTCCGGAGTTAAGTGCTCTGAAAATAATGAAATAAGATGTTTATTAATCGTTCTGTTGACGTCATCTGCTAGCAGTTCTTGGTGGCTTTCGATTATGGTGACTGGACTTAGATGTCTCACTATGGCGTTTACAGCCATGAAAATGGATGGCTGTCTGGACCTCCGGTAGCGATTTGTCGTTATGATGGTAATTGTGTTGTTACTGGGCATGAAACACCAGGTTCTGGGGAATGCGTTTCTGGGTGGAAGTGCGTGGTGGCCACTGGCTTCCTGGCTGCGTGGTTCTCCTGGTTCTCTTGTTTCTAGCAGCTGCCCACGCCCTGAGGAAACCCCAACCTGCCAGCTAGTTGCCTTGGGGTGGCCACAGCTGTGCTTAGTTGCAAGTTCAGGTCCAGGAGTGAGGGGTGCACTGGCAGGTGGGGACGCACTCCTATGGGGTCGGGGGTGTGGGTTGGGGCCGGGAGGGCATCTTCAGCCTGGAGGGGGAGGGCGCTGGCGACTCAAACCGAGAAAGGCAGCAGAAGCCGCCGGGATACCCACCTGGCAAGTGAGACTGGGGAAATAAAGCCCCGCCCTCAGCCCTGCCCCGCCCACCCCGCCCGCCCCGCCCTCCACCGCTGCAGTCAGCTCCTGCAGGTCAGAAGCCTCCCAGGGGCGGCAGGAGCAGAGGGAAGAAGTGTCCGGCGTGGGCCGGCCCTGGGCGTCGTGACCGGCCTTCTCTGTCCCCGGTCCGCGGCCCACAGCGCTGCTGCCGGTGGGAACTGTCAGTCAAGCCGGGCTCCCAGCCGCAGGGCCGTGGCCTGCGGGACACCGGGGCGCAGGTGCCTTCAGGCTTCCAGGCGCAGGGAGGCGGCCTCTACCTGGGCTCGGCTGCCGGGCGCTGCACCCGCGGAGCACAGACCGGAAACTGTGGCTCCCCGCAGATGCGAGAATCGGGAAATGCGCGGGCCCGGCTCGCTGCTGTCAGTCAGGAGCATCGGGGTCTCCGCCCCTCATCCTGGGCCTCCCTCCTCTTCCCGCTGGGCCTCGCCTTCCTCAGGGCGGCTCTGGTAACACCGCGTCCCCCTCCATTTGCCCCTCCAGCCCCTAGAGACTCTCTGAGGCTTCCCAATGGGGTGAGGGTGCAGTGAGACCTCCATTCATTTCTTCTTTTTTTGAGACGGAGTCTCGCTCTGTGGCCCAGGCTGGAGTGCAGTGGCCGGATCTCAGCTCACTGCAAGCTCCGCCTCCCGGGTTTACGCCATTCTCCGGCCTCAGCCTCCCCAGTAGCTGGGACTACAGGCGCCGCCACCACGCCCGGCTAATTTTTTGTATTTTTAGTAGAGACGGGGTTCCACCGTGTTAGCCAGGATGGTCTGGATCTCCTGACCTGTGATCCGCCCGCCTCGGCCTCCCAAAGTGCTGGGATTACAGGCAGAAGCCACCGCGCCCTGCTGAGACCTCCATTCTTTGTGTATAAATCAGGTGGTCTGCAACTGACATAAGGTAAAGTTCACTGTTTAGGTGTAGCCTTCAGCAGCGTATGCAGGTGTGTAGACAGCACTACAGCTAAGATACGTTCCCACAGCCCAAAACACTCCTTCAGGGTGGATTTCCTACCCTGGCCCGCAGCCCCTGGAAGCCACTGCTCTGGGGCCTGTTCCCATCATTTTGCCTTTTCCAGGAGGCCACGAGAGTCAAACCCTGGAGGGACCACGCCCTCTGCCACCGCACTGGTCCTGTGCTGTGTGGCTGTGAGCCAGGTCGCCCCCCCCCCACTGCCTGTGGGTTTCCATCATAGAGACGCACCTCAGTGGCCTCATCCACTCGCTGGATTGTGTCTAATCCTCAGGAATTATGAGTAAAGTCACCGTACGCATTCTTGGATAGGTCTTTATGTGGAGAATGTTTCTGTTTCTTACTCTGAGATAAATAGGTGGGAGTGAGGTTGCTGGGCCCACTGTAGGGTGTGTGTTTACTTTCATTAGAAACTACCCAACTGTGTCTCCAGGTGGCCGCCCAGTCCGCATTCTCTCCAGCAGCGGGTGAGAGCAGCAGGTGTTTGTCTCCTGCCCGGCCCTTAGGTCTGAGTTTTTATTCTCTAGTTAACGTTTCTACTCCCATAGGTGCGCACTGTCTCACTGTGGTTTTGATTACGTGTCCATAAAGAGCGGCGTTGAGGACTTTTCATGGGCTTAGTGGCTGCTCTATTCCTTCTTTGGTAAATTGTTCAAATCTTTTGCCCTTTTAATTGGGTTGTTTTCTTGTTATTTTTTAGAGTTCCGTGTATTCCGGATACGAGTCCATCACAAGAGTGCTTTGCAAATATTTTCTTCCTGTTTGTGGCTTGTATTTCATTTTCTTACCATTGTCTTTGAAACAGAAGTTTTAATTTTTGATGGTCCAGTTTATCACATTTTTTTCTTGTATGATTTGTACCTGTGGTGTCATGTCTAAGAAAGTCTTGCCTGTCCCACAGTTGTGGCAGTTTTCTCCCAGAAAACGTGTGCTTTCAGCATTTACATTTAGTTCCATGATCTCTTTCAAGCTAGTTATCACTTATGGCACAAAGAAAAGGGTCGGGATTCCGTTTTTTCCATGTAGACATCCGTTCGTTCCGGCATCCTTGGTTGAAAGGCGACCGTTCCTCCGTTGATGACTTTGGCACACTTCTGGCTTCATTGGCCGCATTGCATGGGTCTGTTTGTGGCCTCTGTATTCTGTTCCCTCTGAGGTAGGAGGCGGGACTGGACTCTGGAGGCAGGGCTCGGACACCGGACCAAATTGAGGACTAGCTACGACAGGGATGGGTGGGAGCAGCTTTCCATCAGACACGCCCGCCAGTGCACCGTGTCGGCTTACCGTCGCCATGGCAAGGCCTGGAGGTTACCACCCCTTTCCACAGGAACAGCCCCGTGACTCAGAAGTTACCACCCTTTTTCTAGAAGTGTCTGCATAATCTGTCCCTTAATGGGCACAGAGTTAAAAGTGAGCATAAACAAGACTGCAGGACTGCCCGGAGCTGCCACCCTCAGCACCCCGCCTGTGGGGAGCCCTGCTCTGCGGGAGCGGTTTCAGAGCTATCACACTGCCGCCTCCATAAAACTGTTTTCTTCCACCACCACCTCGTTCTCAAATTCTTTCCTGAGTGAAGGTAGAGACCCTCTGAGGCTAAGCCCCAAGCCCTGGCCATACGTATGCTCCCCCTGTCCTCATGCCAGTACCAGCGTCTCGATCACTGTGGCTTCATAGCAGGTCTTACATTGTAGTGTAAGGTCCTCAAATTTGTTCTTAAATTTGTTTTGCTCTTCTGGATCCTCTGAATTGCCAAATGTATTTTTGAATGAGCTTCTCAATTTCCAAAATAGTCCCACAGGAGTTTTGACTGGGATTACATCGATCTGTAATTCGGGGAGAATTAATATCTTAACAAAATTGAGTCTTCAAAGCCATGGACATGGTATATCTTGGTGTATCTTCCCACATGCCTGAGTCTGTACAATTTCTCTCCGTGTTTTGTGATGTGTTTTCAGCCTACACATTTTGCACATTTAAAAACATTTATTTCTCTGTGTTTTATGTGTTTAATGGAGTGGTCAAAGATTTCTCAGGTAGTCCACCAAAAGCACAAACCTAAAAGCATAATTTTGTGAATGGTGCTTTTTTTGTTTAATTTTCATGGTCATTGACACCTCCCTACTGACTTTGTATTCTCTGTTCTTGCTAAACACACCAACTAGTTCTATTAGCTTTGCTTGTGGATTTTTTTTGTACATTCTATGGGTAAAGGTTTTTATTTCTTCCTTTGGGATCTGTATGACCTTTGTTTTTTCTCGTGGCCCCGGCTGGGACACAGGTGGGGTCAGAGCGAGGCACTCCCCTTCTCAGCCGCACTCCCCGTCTCGGTGGCTCTCGCTGAGTGGTGTCCTGTGGCTCTTTCCCCTTTTTCTGGTCCTTCGGCAGCTGGTTCCCCATCTGATGCCCTCCAGACCCCTGGCTCCTCCTTGCTGAACGGGCCTGGCCAGCACAGATGCAGCAGAAGAAAGTGACCCTTCTGGCCTCTCGTGGTGAGAAGGCCGCCACCTTTGCCCAAGCGAGAAAGGCAGGCCCAGAGTGTTCGGTCAGCTTTTTGGTGTGACTCGAATAGGTGGGGACAGCCCTGTGGATTGGGCACATCAGAGAAATTTCAGTAGACGCCGTGGCCTTCGGATCAGGCATTCTCTCAGGTCAGCATCTGGAGATACGAACATGCATGCTTCCGACGTCCGCGTGTCCCCATGGTTGAATGTGGCCGGCTTCTCGAAGCAGAGGTTGGGGGCTGGTGACAGAAGTGACCCCACATCGGGAATGAGGTGGCGGGGGCAGGGATCCCTTCTTGAAGGGATTTTAAATCCTTTTGAATGTTGTGGATTTTGTTCTGTTTCTGTTACCTATTAAAAACTTAAGTGAAGTACTTCTAAAAATAAAGACTTGTAATCATGTGCCAGTTACAAGATTCTTATCCACGTAAATATGTGACTTCTCCCGTCCCAGTTTCAGCTCATAAAAATGTGAAGACACAGTGACATTGCAAGTATTTAAAACTTCTGACTTCAAAACTGACCCTCCTGTCCAGCTGAAGGAGTCTTGGAGTCTGAAAACTTTTCCCTTTTCACTGAAATATGTTGCCCAACTCAGTTTTAAGAAATTTTTTCTTTCATGTGGCTTTATTCCTGTGAGACTCAAAACTGAGGTTTGCATTGTGGGGGAAAGGGGAGGTTTAGCAAGAGCCATGCAGCCGTCATCAGAGGAGAGGAGAGAGCCCCACTCGGGACGCTTGAAGTCAAAGGGGGGAGGGCGGGGGGGTGGGGGGTGCGGGGAGGGTTGGGGGGTTGGTAGGAAAGTCAAAGGCGCCTGCCCAGGGCTGCCGGTGGGAGGGCGGGGGACGCAGCGGGCCAGGAGGAGGTGTCCTGGCTGTTGTCCAACCTCGTGGTCTGCGCCATTAGAGGCCGTTGGGGTGTGTCA
Organism: Piliocolobus tephrosceles; assembly: GCF_002776525.5. NCBI lineage: Eukaryota > Metazoa > Chordata > Mammalia > Primates > Cercopithecidae > Piliocolobus > Piliocolobus tephrosceles. Next base: position 273,031 of record NC_045455.1, read on the forward strand.
CTGGGTTTCTCTCTGAGTCTCCCTGGAGTTCCTTCTCCCACGTGTGCCGGGGCCTGATTTCTGCGCTGGTCCCCTTGGTTCTTGCCTTAGCTCTCACCTGCCCTCAGTGGTGTCAGCGTCCCGTGCAGCTCCAGATGGTCTGTGTGTGTCTGTCTGTGTGTCAAGAGCTGAGCCGACGAGGTCACCAGGCTGATCATACGAACCCATGAGTGTCTGTGTCTGTATCTGTGTGCAGGAGGCTGTGCAACTGGCCGGCCCTGGTTGTGAGCAGGGGTCTCGGAGCTGTAGTTTGCTGGGAAGGGGCTCCGGCCCTGGCTGCGAGCGGGGGTCCCGGAGCTGGGAAGGGGCTCCGGCCCTGGTTGTGAGCAGGGGTCTCGGAGCTATAGTTTGCTGGGAAGGGGCTCCGGCCCTGGCTGTGAGTGGGGGTCCCGGAGCTGTAGTTTGCTGGGAAGGGGCTCCGGCCCTGGCTGCGAGCGGGGGTCCCAGAGCTGGGAAGGGGCTTCCCCCAGGGCTGTTCCCAGGGCTGCTTTGCTTTGCAGAGTGAACGGTATGAGCTGCAGCCGGCTCCCCTGAGGACACGAGATGAAGGTGCCGAGGTGCACGGCAGGGGTCAGTGGCACTGGAGGCAAACTGCGCTGATTCCACATCTGTCCTTTGGGCACTTGGAAAGCGTCTTTGTGCCTCTTTCCACCTTCTGCACCTCCCACCATGTCATGTGTCCACGTGGTGCCCCCATCATGTGGCCGACCCTGCGCCGTCCCACAGGGTCTGGAGCTGGTGCTGAGCTGGGCGTGTCCCAGACCCTCCGAGTTCGCAGACAAGGGAGGGGCCTGGCGGCCAAGGCTCACGAGCTCTGAGATCAGTCACGGAACGGACCGGTCGGGCTGAGGTCTCGCTCACTTGAGCCCGTGGGGCAGAGGAGCTCCTGAGGGAAGATGCGTCCTGAGACCTCGCAGGGTGGGGACGCTCACGGAGGAAGGAATGCCGGCAGGAAGGCGGGGACACAAGCTCATCGGATTGCTGCCAGCGTCCTCTGCAAGCCTCAGTTTCCCCATCTGGGTGGGTTTGTGAAGCGGGCTGGAATGGCGTGCGTGCCACTGGATGGCGCCTGGAGCATTGTCAAGTGGTGGCGGTGACTTGTTTTTACACCTGGAGGCTGGCAAGCCCCAGCCTGCTTGTCTCTGGGCTGTGCGGAGTGGGACCTGCCCCTTCAGGGTCACTGCAGGACTGACTGAGATGGCACCTGTGAGAGGCTGGCGGTGGAGCGTTCCCGAATTTACTGAGGCTGGCCAGCGAGTCAGGCCAAAGCGTGAGACTGTCAGATGCCAGGCCGGGGTTGTTCCCATAGGAGCCTGCGGAGGTTTTTTGAGATGCGGAAACATAAAAGGATCTTCCTTGGAGGAGAGAACCGGGCTGGGCTGTGCTGTCCTGGCGTGAGGCGGGTGGCTGGGTAGGAGGTTCAGGCCGCTCCCTGGAGCCTGGGTTGTGTACCGTGTGCTCAGACCCTGCAGCTGTGGACGCTGCGGTGGAACCAGGGTCTGCCGGGACCCAGTTTCTTGCTTCGGTGACTGGACCAGGATCCTTAAGGAGGGTGTGTGTGTCTCTGGGTGCAGAACAAAGATGCGAGGAGTCTGCCAACATTTCCTTCCTCACTCCTGCACTCGTGTGTGCTTTGCGATGGGCTCAGACGTCACGTGTGTGCGACTCCCTGGGAATTCACGTGCGTCTGTCGCCAGAGGTGCACGTGCTGCGTGGGTGCTCGCCGTGGTGGGTGGAGGGGTCCGCAGTGCACAGAGGCCAGTGGCAGGGTTGACGTGGTGGTGCTGCAAGGGGACGCAGGATGGAAGACGGCTCAGTGCCCAGTGCCTGACAAGCCCTGTCCTGCCAGGGATGGGATGAGCATGCGTTTGCCCCACCGTGAGAATGTTTCCGGAATGAGGTGAACGTATGAGCAGATAATAATGGTTACAGATGCGAATTTGCACATATAAATCCATACTAGGTAAATGTATATTGTACAAATATATCCTGATAGGTATTTTCATTGGAAGTCTAGCTCCAAAGTACTAAGCCTGTTTAAGGCACAGGAAATGGTTTAGAGTGGATGTTCCCAGACTTTGGGGCCCACAGAAGTGCCCAGGGACCTGTGGTGGTGCAGATTCCGGCCCATACCAGAGCTTTTGTTCTCCTCCGTCTGGAGAAGGCCAGGAATCTACACTTTCAGGCTCTCCAGGGGCCCCAGAAGGCAGCTCATGGATTACACTTTAGAGGCACGGATTCAGACCACCCATGTTGTGTGGGAAGGTTGCAGCTCATTCTAGCTGTCAGTCCTCCCTGCGAATAACGCGAGCACCCACATGCATGCACACGTGTGTGTACGTGTTACAGTGTTCACACACGGAAGCTAACTCTAGGCACACGTGTGTTTCAAGCTGTGGCTCGCACAGGTGCACACGTGTCTCTCTCGAGGCGTGATGCCGCTGCCGTGGTGGTATGTGAGGCACGAGGTGTTCATTTGTGAGAACGGGACTCTCGTGCACCCAGCAAGCTCCGACGTGCCTCCCGCCGTGAGAACTGGCCACAGACCACAGTGAGAGTGTGGTGCGCAGTGCCGATGGACTGGACGTTCGCATCTTCCCAGCGAGGCCTCCCGAACGCCTTACTGGAAGGGAGATGGCGTAGACTTACCCCTGCACCTGATTATGTTGACTTTTTAGTATCAATTTTTAGAGACACGGTATCACCATGCCCGGCTCATTCTTTTTGTTTTGTAGAGAAGGTTTCGCCATATCGCCCAGGCTGGTCTCACGCGACCCTCCCCTCGGGCCTCCCAAGCGTGAGGATTCCAGGCATGAGCCCCGCGCCCAGCCGTTGCCCCATTCTGAATTAAGCCATTGGAAATGAGCTGCAGTGATGATGGGCTGCCTTCTGCTCGCAGGCGTCCTGGCTCTGGGGCCTGTGCCTATGGTGAAGTCTCCTCTGCTTGTGTTGCAGGGAAGGTGGCCATCCAGAAGGAGGACTTGCAGAAGTACCACAACAGGGACACCTGGTTCCAGCTGCAGCACGTGGACGCCGACTCGGAGGTGCAGGTGAGACGCTCGGCACAGCCCCGGAAACCGAGCCCCGGGATGCCGTGGGGCCTCGAGACGCGCACGGCTCCGACTGTGGCTGAAGGCGTAGGTCGGGCTTTGGCCTCTACGGGGAATAACCATGAGCCTGCTTGTGCTCAGAGCACGCCCGGGCTCCACGCAGGGATTTTGGGTTTTCCTTTGTCATGCACAACTGAGGCAGCCGTAAAAGCCAAGACGGTGGGAAAGGACAGGCACACGTCATTGAGGGCCAAGAGAACACGAGTGGGGAAGAGCCGAGTCAGGGTCAGCCCGCAGGGACCCTCGCTTCCCCGCAGTTGGCTGGATGGGCTGCTCCCTGGCACTCGACACCAAGAAGGGTCTGAGCGGAAAGAACGTGCTGGTCTCCCGAGTGTCCACTGTCGGAAGTGACCAGGGGCTCACCCCGCCTTGCCGGGACTGTGTGCCGACTGGCGCTGGCCCCGGCCCTGTCCAATGGGAGGAGCTTGTCCCACTCCCCATGGAAGATCAGGGGCTCCAGTGCTGGGACCCACATCCCAGACCCTTGTGTTTACGGCTGCTATGGACGCACGGTGCCCAGCTGCCCGGCAACAGCTGCTCCAGGCTTGCCTGTAAGAGAGAGAGCAGTGGGGGTCAGTCTGCCCAGCCCAAACCTGCACGAGCTCCTGTGGGGTCACCCTGAGCCCTGGTCCATGACATGGAGCAGCTGCAAAGGCCACAAGCAAGAGACACCGTGGCCCGACCCTGGAACCTGGGAGGCTTCCTGGGTGGGTCCTCAGCTGGGACCTGAGTGTGTGTCTGAGTGCAGAGTCCTGGCACAGGCCGCCGGGCTTGGAGCCAGCTCCCTCATCGGATTGCTGCCAACGTCCTCTGCAAGCCTCAGTTTCCCCATCTGGGTGGGTTTGTGAAGCGGGCTGGAATGGCGTGTGTGCCACTGGATGGTACCTGGTGCATTGTAAAGTGGTGGCGGTGACTGTTGTTTCTACACCTGGAGGCTGGCATCCGGGACAAATCCCAAAAATAGGTTCCTTGTGAGAACTTTGCCTGAGACTTCAGCAGAGGCAACTGGGTGGGTCGGATGGAGGCTCCGTGCCCACAGGTCCAGGGCAGATCTGGGCCGGGGGACTGGATGGCCTGGTGTCCTGTGGGAACCCTCGTCCCCCGGGAACCCTCTTCCTCCAGGAACCCTTGTCCTCTGCGCTTCACTGGGTCAAGGTCGCCATCTGCCGAGGTCACGGGCTGTGCACACTCCCATGGCCAGCAAAGGGTTCATTCATGAGGTTGACGGTGAGCCCAGCCAGGGGGATGGGGTGAGGCCCTCGACGGAAATGAAGGAGTGGAGCCAAGAGGCCCTGGGAATGGCCCTGCCCTAAGGGACCTGTGCTAATTGTGCTTCACACTTAATTAACTCTGCCTCCTAGGAAAGCGCTGGCTGGGGAACCCACATGTGCTGTGGAAAGTGAAGGACGCTGTGATTACTGCAGAACTAATGACTGTCCTCGCAGCCCCAGAGCACAAGGGCCCCAGCGCGCTGCTCCAGCGGACCCTGGCGTCCCAGCAGAAAGGCGGGGCTTCCCACGTGCTGCCCGGGAGGGAGGCGGGGCTTGCTGACTGGGCCTCTCCGGCCTGCGTGTTCCCTGGCACTTCTATTCTGGGATACCCGCCGTCGCTGGGGTCTCTGAGCAGCAGGCAGAGTGCAGCCTCGTCGTTTTCCTCGGATTCAAGTTTGTTTTTATTGGCAGGTGTAGCTTTTCCTCTTCTTGCCTTTTTTTTTAATTGATTTAATTTTGAAATGATTATAGATTTATAGGAAGACACCAAAACAGCACACAGGAGTGGCGAGGGGCGAATCCCCTCCTTGCCCTGAAAACGGAGGCCGTGCTCCCTTCTCCCGGCTTCCCCAGGCACCGCCCCGTGCAGCTGGTGCAACACCAACCAGGACGCCCAAGTTTGTGCCGTCCACGGACGTTATCCAGATCTCACCAGTTCACAGGCACATGCTTCTGTGTGTGTGTCTCTCTGTGTGGATTCTATGCTATTTTTTCCAGTTTTTCATGTGGTAAAATAGAGACATCATGACATTTACCATTTTAACCATTTAAAATGTCCAATGCAGTGGCACAGTATTAAATATATTCATAATATCGTACAACCATCACCACCACCCATCTCTAGAGCTCCTTTCATCTTGCAAAGCGGAACCTCTGTCCCCTCTGTCCCCTGGCTGGAGGTTTATTCACGCACTTCCATCCCTCCTCCCCCCAGCAGCCCCATCTCACTCCGTCTCTGATGCGGGCCACTCCCCGTGGCTCATGGCAGTCAGCTCTGCTCTGATGGTCGTCCTGAGGCTGAGTCGCTCCGCACGACGTCCTCCAGGTCGCTTGTGGTATCAGAACCTCCTTCCTTCTGAGGCTGAGGAATGATCCGAGGTGCGAAGCGTGTGCTGGTGGTCCGGTCGCCTGTCGATGGGCTGTTGTGACAGTCATCACAGGGGAGACTGTGCAACCACCATGAAGATCAGGACTCAGATGTTTCATCCCCACGAAGCTGTAAATAAGAATGCCGCCGGCTGATCTCATGGCTGGTAGACTCTCATAATTAACGCCCAAGGCGGCTGGCGTGCCCAGGGCCAAGCCTGGTGTCCTCCAAGCCTGCCTCTCACTGTCCGGAACGTGAGGATCCTGGACTGAGTGGTGTCAGTCTCCCGGGAATTTGCACTTTATGGAAGGCAAATGTGAGCTGTTGTCTAAAAGGCAGAAGGCAGGGTCAGTGCTCTCCAATGCCCGCTGGTCCCGGGCGGGTGCTGCCCTGCTCGCTTCACCGACGCAGTCAGCCTCAACGCCACCCAAAATGTGGCCGTGACAGGAAGCAGCGTCCCTGCTGGACTCCAGCCAACCTTTAAAACCTCAACTCCAGGCTGGGCTTGGTGGCTCACGCCTATAATCCCAGTACTTTGGGAGGCCAAGGCAGGTGGATCACCTGAGGTCGGGAGTTTGAGACCAGCCTGACCAACATGGTGAAACCCTGTCTCTACTGAAAATACAAAATTAGCCGGGTGTGGTGGCGGGCGCCTGTAATCCCAGCTACTCAGGAGGCTGAGGCAGGAGAATCGCTTGAACCCGGGAGGTGGAGGATGCGGTGAGCCGAGATTGTGCCCCTGCACTCCAGCCTGGGCAACAAGAGTGAAACTCCATCTCAAAAGAAGAAGAAGAAGAAAAACCCACAGCTCCAGTCTCAGGGCCGCCATTTCATCGTAAGATGTCACAGTGACCGTTTTCAGGAAGGCGGGGGTGGCAGTGCGGCTCCTTGAGTCCCTCTGCTCTGATTCCCGGGAAGCGTCCTGTGTCCAGACAGTAAGAGTCACAGACGCGGCCCACGGCGGGGGCCAGTGAGTGCGTCGCAGAAATGGGGGAAACACAGACCTTTCTTGCTTCCTTCTGGAGCGGACACTCTTGGAAGGTCTTTGTTAAATCACTTCACGATGCAGCGTTGTGCCCTCTGACCCTCCCCCGACGCAGGGCAGTGTCAGCGTCAGATGCCAGCGGGGGCACTGCCTGTGACAGCGAGGCATCCGCGGTGATCTGGGCGCCTGGGGGGGTCACTGAGCTCCTTTATAAGCCGGGCATTCAAGTGCATCTGTGACGTATTCAGAAAACAGCACAGCCCTGCGAGGGATCACAGCAAATCCCCGAGTCCGCTGTCCGCCCGAGAGACACCTGCGTGTTTTCCCCCTTGGAGCCTTCCAGTTGCACCATGAAATCAGTGACTGGGGTAGAAATTCCAGCCTCCTGCTACGGCCTCTGGGGATTTTGTGTCTGTGCAGTAGACAGTCCTCTTGGAAGGATTTTCAGAGCGAACAAAGTCACTGTCCATCATCCAGGGCCAAGCTTTAACGTTTCTCCAGGGTTGCAGGAGGAGAGGGCCAAGGTTAGGCTTCCTTCCTCGTGGCCTCTGTGTCTACTCTCACCTGCCCGCTGACTTTGTCTCCTCTCTGCGGCCGGCGTGGAACAGCCCTGCATCCAAGGCGCCTCTGTCCTGGCTGCCTTCTGGGCCGTTGCCCACCCAGCTGGGGATGCAGCAGCCGGTGGGAGGGGGCCAGGACCCTGACCTGGCCCCGCACACTGCTCTCTCCCTGGGGAAGGCCTTCCTGAGAAAGATGGATGGGGACCACTGGCTGCTTTTTTAAAATTAACTCTGTTTTGAGGGCAGTTCTATGTTCACAGGGAAACTGAGCAAAGTATGGAGTTTCCGCACACCCCTCAGTAGCCCCCGCCCAGGACCCCATGGGTGACACCGAGTGACACTGCAGCCACGCGGTGTCAGGAGCTCAGCCGTGGTGGGCGCTGGGCCCCTTTGCTATGGCTGTGAGTTCGCAGGAGTGCAGTGCCAGGGACCTCGGTGCAGCGTCTAGGCAGGTGCCGGGGTCGGCAGCCAGGAGTGCCGTGCCAGGGACCTCGGTGCAGCGTCTAGGCAGGTGCCAGGGTCGGCAGCCGGGAGTGCCGTGCCAGGGACCTCGGTGCAGCGTCT
>NC_045455.1:280656-292749 GCF_002776525.5 Piliocolobus tephrosceles
CCAGGGACCTCGGTGCAGCGTCTAGGCAGGTGCCGGGGTCGGCAGCCAGGTCCTCTCGTTCCTATCCTGTGGGAATTGGTGCCTTTTTCCTTTGCTCTTGGTAGCCTGGTTAGAGGTTTATTAATTTTATTGATCTCTCAAGGAATTTGCCTTTGGCTTTGATTTTTCTCTGTTGGTTTCTGATCTGACTTCTGGTTTCTGTTCTTGGGCTCTGGGTTTAGTTTGCTCATTTTCCTCAGTCTCCCAGCCCTAAGCTCAGGTCAGGGTTCGGATCTACCTTCTGCTCCATCTGTGCAGCCGTTACTCCAGATTCCGTCAAACCCTGAGCACAGATCCCACTGCGTCCCACTGATTTTGATGAGTAACACTTTCATTTCTGTTTATTCCAGAACATTTTAAAATGTGTCTTGTGTTCTCCAATGTGTGTGTTATTTAGAACTGTGTCGTTTAACCTCTAAACGTTCTGGGATTCTCCAGCCTGCGCTGGCACCTGCAGATTTACTCAGCAAATTTTCTGGCCAAAGAAAGGGCCTTCCAGGGGTGGATTTTGTTTGTTCCCACTCCCAAATCAGCAGAAGACGGAAGCGCACAAGTCAGCCGGTCGGGAGGGATTCACGCTGCAGGAACAGGAGCGGCCTCAGGACCTGATGGTGCCCAGCCAGGTGCCCCTGGACCCAGCCAGGACCCGGGAGAGCACACGGGGGCCGCACAAACTGCTGCCAGGACCCGGGAGAGCACACGGGGGCCGCACAGCCTGCTGCCAGGAGCCAGGAGAGCACACGGGGGCCACAACCTGCTGCCAGGAGCCAGGAGAGCACACAGGGGCCACAACCTGCTGCCAGGAGCCAGGAGAGCACACAGGGGCCGCACCCTGCTGCCAGGACCCGGGAGAGCACACGGGGGCCGCACCCTGCTGCCAGGACCCGGGAGAGCACACGGGGGCCACAACCTGCTGCCAGGACCCGGGAGAGCACACGGGGGCCACAACCTGCTGCAGGGACCACGACCCCCTGATACGGCGTGACTCTTCCTGAAGCTCCCTGACAGGAATCAGGCTGCCTCCGTCTGCGCAGCCTCTTTCTAATCCGAACACTTCTGTCCTGAGGGAGTTTGCGCCTGGCATTTGAGAACGGGATGAAGCAGTGGGTTCTCAGTTACTCTTGGGCCAGGTACTTCCTCCTGCCACAGGGCACTGCTTTAGCCCGTGGACAGCCACAGAACAGAGCCTGGCGTTTGGGGTTCGGGTCTGTGATCCCCCCTGCATTTGTGGTCTGTGTTGGTAGATCTGTTTGGTGAGGGTCTGGGTTTTTGAAAAGCAACTTAGTGGCATATGTGAAGATGCTATTTTTAACTTGTATAGGGAATACATATCTCTTGACTAATTTTTTGGGTATTATTTCATGTATTTTTCTTATTAGGTGATTTACCTCTCAAGGTGGGCTAGGTGTCTGGAAGATTTTTGAAGGAACTTTAAGGGTTTTTAACGTTTAGGTTGGTGGGGCCTAAGCGAGGTCCCTGCTCCATCTGAGGTTCTGCACCAGGCCACGTGCTGCAGGGCTGCCGTCGGTTCTGCCGTCCACGTCTTAGCACCGCGCATTCTGCCCCTCCCTCCCGCCCTCCCACAGGAGTGACAAGCCCTGGGGAACAGGCCCTGGCCTTGCTGGAGCCTCAGGAGCAGGAGCTCAGGGCCGGGCCAGGCAGAGCTCCTGATGCATGGATGAATCTGTGTTCATTCCATCCATTCAGTGCCATTCAGGCTGGAGCAAATACAGGGACAGCGGCATGCACACATAGGCACACACAGCCCCACACACACACAGGCAGACACGGTCACATGTACACACAGGCGGTGCACACACCGGCAGACATCCACACACAGTTGCATGTACAGACAGGTCAACAAACACACATATACAGGTGGACACACACAGTCACACGCACACACAGAAGGACACACACACAGCCACACACTCACAGACAAGAAGACACACACAGATGGACACACACACAGGCAGATGCACACACAGCTGCTCACACACATAGTTGCACGCACACACAGGCAGACGCACACGCAGACAGGTGGACACTGACAGGCAGACACACACACACAGTTTCATGCACACACAGGCAGATGCATGCAGCCGTGTGCACACAGATGGACACATACATAGTTGCACGCCCACACAGACACATAGCCACATGCGCAGACAGGCAGACACACACAGCTGCATGCACACAGCTGCACACAGGTGGACACGTACACACAAGCAGATACGGTCACATGCACACACAGGTGGACACACAGTCGCATGCACACAGGTGGACACAGCCTCACACACAGACGGACACACAGTTGCACACAGGTGACACACAGCTATACATAGGTGGACACGCACACACAGCAGCACAGATGGACACACATAGTCGCATATAGGCATAGGCAGACACACACACAGTTGCACACACCCAGGTAGACACAGCCGCACACACAGGAGGACACACAGCTGCACACACACACAGCACAGATGGACACACACACACACATGCACAGACGGACACAGGTGGACACATACACAGGTGGACACGCACACACAGCAGTGTCCACAGATGGACACACACAGTTGCATGCACAGACAGGTGGACACACACAGGCGGGCACACACACCACAGCATGCTTATACAGGTGGACACACACAGCCACACACACAAACCGCACACACACATAGGCAGACAGACAGACACACAGTCGTACTCACAGATAGGTGGACACACACCCACAGCTGTGCACACAGACGGGTGGACAGACACAGCAGCACGCAGAGACAGACGGATCCGTAGAGACAGGTGGACCCGCAGGGCAGCGTTGCTGTCTGTTCTGCTGGAAGCCCCCATGAGCCTTGCTCTCTGTGTGAGCCTTGCTCTCTGTGTGAGCTCTCCCAGGTTCCTGCGGCTTCCATGCGGCCTTGCCCGCGGGGAGGTAAAGGCAGGCAGTGGCCCCGGCTCAGGAGAGAGCTGTGCTTCCCCTCTGCTTTGCTCCAATGGACACACGTGAGCAGCCTGCAGCCTCAGCATCTTTGGGGGGCTGCTTCACCGAATGACCATCTCCCACACGGTTGAACCCCTCACTTCTGAGGCAGCGACCTGCTCTCAGCAGAGCCGGGAGCCTGGGCAGCCACATGGGGCCGAGCGGCCAGGCAAGCAGCTCTCCTGAAGGAAGGCCACGGCTGGGACCCTGCGTCCCGGGGGCCACACGTGCCCGTCGGCTGCTGCAGGGCGGAGCCACCCGCTCCCTTTGCCCTCTAGGCTTTCCCTGGGCTGCGCGGCCCTGGCGGCCTGTGGGAGCGCCACAGCGCCTGACGCCCCGTCCTCGTGCCTTGCAGGGCAAAGTGCACCTGGAGCTGCGGCTGAGCGAGGTCATCACAGACACTGGGGTCGTCTGCCACAAGCTCGCCACACGGTAAGACGCGTCCTCACCAGGGACTGAGCACACAGCGCGTGGCCCTTCTGGCTCCCAAGGAGCACGCAGCGGTTTTCAAACCAACGCACAGGAATTTCCAGAGCCGGTGGCTCCCCAGGATGACACTGTTTAGAGGTTCTGGCCCCCCCAGGATGATGCTGTTTTAGACGTCCTGGGCCCCCAGGATGACGCTGTTTTAGAGGTTCTGGCACCGCAAGACGACACTGTTTTAGGGGTCCTGGCTCCCAGGATGATGCAGTTTTAGGGGTCCTGGCTCCCAGGATGATGCTGTTTTAGAGATTCTGGCCCCTCAGGATGGTGTTCTTTTGGACGTCCTGCCTCCCAGGATGACACTGTTTTAGGGGTCCTGCCTCCCAGGATGACGCTGTTTTCAGGGTCCTGCCCCCCCCCCCCGATGACACTGCTTTAGGTGCCCTGTCACACACTCCCGGCGTCCTCACTAAAGCACATGCTCACCTTAGAGGTGTTGTTTTGGGCTTTTGCGAATGGCCGGCGTGATTCAGTGTCACACCGAGGCAGAGCGGCTGGCATGGGCCCTCCCTGCCTTCCAGGGAGGAAACCGCATCTCACAGCTTGAACTCAGGCCTCCTGCCTGACTCAGAGCTGTCTTGCCAAATGCCCGGGGGTCCGCGCTCCCTCCTGACGCCACCTCTGCTTCTCTCCTCAGCATTGTCGAGTGCCAGGGCCTCCCCATCGTGAATGGGCAGTGCGACCCCTACGCCACCGTGACACTGGCAGGACCCTTCAGGCAAGTGGCCTCACGCCTTGGGTTTCCATTCTGGTCCTGGGGGGCAAGGGTCCAGCTCTGAAATCACGAGGCCACCGCCTCATTTGGGAGGAGGCAGGAGGTTGCGCTTTGAGGTAGAATATGTAATTTTTACTTCGTTTTGTTTTCTTTATTGCTCCAAACCTGCTTTGTAGAAAACGAAGCCTTCGTGCCCTTCATGCTGGGTATTTTTGTCTCGGTAAAGGTTCGGGATTTGCATACCATCCGGAGTTGGAGACGAAGAGAAATGTTTATGAAATAAATAAAGGCAATAAGTGACTTGTGCATTTGAGAGCTCGGTTTTAGGACTGAGAGACTTGGAATTAGCAGTGTTGCTCTAATCCCAATCCTTTCTCTCTCAATAACAGATCGGAAGCAAAGAAGACGAAAGTAAAGCGGAAGACCAACAACCCCCAGTTCGACGAAGTGTTTTATTTTGAGGTTGGTATCTTCGTGGGTGAACGTCAAGTGTAGGCTGCACCCGAGACACGTTGGCGGAAAGTCTGGATCAGAACCATCTCAGTCTCTTCCCTCTGGAAGTTCCTTCTGGAGAGGAGCCAGCCCCGCCGGCCTCGCGACCCGTGGCCCCAAGACTTTCCCTCCTCTCCCGAGAGACAAAGGCCTTTCGTTGTCTCCCAAACTGGCCCAGATTTGAGTTAAAAGATGACAGGTTAATGCTTTCCAAGTTACCAGGACTTTGGGGTTTTTTGTTGTGTTTTTGGCTGCTCCGCCCAAGTGTCCCTGGGCAGGCGGAAGGCTTGTTCCAGTGGAAATAGGCAGGGTTTTGAAGCAAAGGGGGAAAGGATTCAGACACAGAGATCCTCTCAGAACATGAAGCACCAAAATCCATGAAAAAGAGGGTGCAAGGGCTGTACCCGGTAGAGTGGGACCTGCTGTGCAGTTTGGGGACGGCTGCATCTCGTGGAGTGGGGACCTGCCATGTGGCCGGTGCGGTTTGGGGACGGCTGTCTGCAGGGCCTCTAGGCAGATGCTCTTCCCATCCACAAACCTTCCCGTGCACAGGCCCTGGAGATGTGAGGATGGATGAGGCCTCTGTGGCAGGAGCATGGCCAGTCACGCCTGAGGGGCCAGGCGGGCTCCCCTGAGCCACGATGGCTGAGCAGGGCTCGATGCATGCAGCTCTGGGGGGACCGTCGGAGAGTGGACCTACCAGTCTGAGCAGCACCCACGGGCACTGCTGAGGCTCAAAAGGGCCCCACAGGCAGAGGTGGGAACTTGGTGTCCGAAGCCAGGGCCAGGCTTTCAGGGCCATGGTGAGGAGGGCTTTGGAGGTGGAATCTGTTCTCTGTCTCAAACGGAAGCCGTCACTTAGAGACAGGCGGAGAAGGTGGTTTTGCCAGAGCAAGGGAAGGCAGGGAGCTGCCAGGCTCCCAGGGGCAGGCTGGGCCCTGTTGGCAGCGCAGGAGGCGTGCGGCATGGACCGAGTTCCAGGCGGCGGCTTCCCCTGCCTCGGCTGCTGGCTTGGCTGCCACACGTGGAGCCATCATACACACAGTGGGGTAGAGCTCGCCCACTGCCCGGCCACACCCGGGTGCTCATCACACTTGCAGAGTTCTCACACCGTTTCTACCGTGTGCACTCCCATTTCACTCTGTAAAGACGTAGGTCTCAGCCTACTGGAGTAACTGAGTGACCACAGACAGTCTGAAAATCGTGGTCTGCATCACCACCTGTGGGGCTCCAGGGAAGGCCCAGACCTCGCTGACCACGGCTGTGTGGGACACACGGGCCCTGCTCTTTGGAGTCTGTAACCTTTCGCTCCGTCTCCACCCCTGTCTCTTTTGGCTTCAGCTGCTTCTGACCCAGCTGGAGGCCGAGCCCCGGGGAGGGAGCGCGTGCCCCGCAGGCTGTGGTCAGACGGCCACTTACCAGGAGCAGGAGCCACCTACCAGGAGCAGACCCAGAAAAACAGATGTTCTGTTTCCATGGGAAACGGTGTCTGTATGTTTTTCTTCCAGAATAACAACTGACACATTAAGGCCCTTTAACTCTCTAAATGAGATTAAATAATCTCATAAATTTGGTAGGAGCTGCTTTCATTCACTGAACAGATGTGTCAGGTGCCAGCACTGTGCTGTTGATCAGCTGGTGATAAGATGTGGGAGAAAACAGAGGAGTCCAAGGCCACCACACCAGGCCAGCATGGGAGGGACGCAAACAGACAAACCCCTACAATAGCTTCCGACCTGCCCTGCAGAGAGGGCGTGAGGCAGGGGCGCCGGGGGCTTCCTGGAGGAAGCATTGCCTGACCTGAGTTTTATGAGATGGGGAAGTTGGGGGGAAGCAAATTTGCGGACAGTGGTGTGTAGGTCAGGAAGGAGGAGGCGTCAGCAGCCTTCAGCCCGAAGCAGAGAACTGCCCCTCCGTGATCTTTGCCTCAGTTTACCAATCAGGAAGTGCAAGCTCAGAGGTTAGGGAGTTTTAGCAACATGATTTTGGTGTCAGACCCTGCATGAGAACTTCGAGCTGAGAGCTCCTGAGCCAGCATCACTGCTGAGGCCTAGAGAAGGTGGGGCAGGGAGTGAGGCCGGGCAGGAGGGAGCCCTCCTTGTAAATGCAGGTGACCTGGTGCATGGCTGATGGTGGTTAAATTGGAACTCGAGGTGGTAACCGACTGTGGTCTCCTGGAGCCCGTGGGGCGGCCTCCTGCTCGGCTGCAAGGACCCTGCTGGCTGGCGGCGGTGGGGGGCGGTCCCAGAGCCTCGACCCTTCACTTCTTCACTCCCTTACTGTTCTGAGGAACCCACAGTGCAGAGGTGTCAGGAGGAAGGTAGCAGCGTCTTGACTTGCTGCCATCTGACGCTCCCCAGAGTGCTGGGGTCTGTTAGGGGCTGTTGAGTTTCAGGCACCACAGGCCTCATGCTTTTCACTTCCTGTTGGCAAATAGAGCCTTGAGATGGGGCCACGGGAGGGCAGTGCTGGCTTCATCTCCACGGCAGAGGGGGTCCCTCCCTCCCTCACAGGGTGGCAGGCCCAGAGCAGGTGCAGGTGAGGGACGTTTGTGTCCCCAGAGCCCGGCCCCCATCAGGAGCCGCTGGGAGAGTCCGGCCATGGCTGTGAACAGCCCTGGGGCAGGTCTCGCCTGGGTCTGCCCCTCCGGGGCGCTGTGAGTGGGAAATGCTGGCTCTCAGGAAGCCGGGCCTGAATCCTGCATCTTGCCTAGTGCCTTCCTGGTTGTGGCCCTTGAGCGGCGTGTGGGTCAGCGCAGAGGTTAGTGCAGCCCGGGGCCTGGGTCCGCATGGAGATGCCCCCGCCTGGTGGCACCGCGGTCTCAGCGCTTTCTCTCTCCGCTGACTCCAGGTGACCCGGCCCTGTAGCTACAGCAAGAAGTCTCACTTTGACTTTGAGGAAGAAGACGTGGACAAGCTCGAAATCAGGTGAGAGAACCAGGCTCCGCGTCCCTGACTTGGAGTTTTCACCCAAACTCCTCAGCTCCTTTGTTATTTGGTTCTAAATATAGGGTCAGGCCGGGCGCGGTGGCTCAAGCCTGTAATCCCAGCACTTTGGGAGGCCGAGACGGGCGGATCACGAGGTCAGGAGATCGAGACCATCCTGGCTAACACGGTGAAACCCCGTCTCTACTAAAAATACAAAAAAACTAGCCGGGCGAGGTGGCGGGCGCCTGTAGTCCCAGCTACTCGGGAGGCTGAGGCAGGAGAATGGCGTAAACCCGGGAGGCGGAGCTTGCAGTGAGCTGAGATCCGGTCACTGCACTCCAGTCCGGGCGACAGAGCGAGACTCCGCCTCAAAAAAATAAATAAATAAATAAATAAATAAATATAGGGTCATAGGTGGAAAAGAATTTCCATTTTCTTGGTAATTTTCACAACAGGATGTCAGAAGCTGTAGTTGAAGTGACAGCCTGTGGGTGGTGTTAGGGCTCACCCTGCAATTCCGGCGAAGAGGCGAAGAGGCCAGAGGTCCACATCCTCTGGCCGAAAGGCTTCATCCGCCAGGAGTGAGGGGCACACGGGCTGCAGCCGTTCCTCAGGTCTTGTTCTAAGCCCTCCGCTGTGCACGGGTGCAGGCCTCACTCGGAGGTCACAGGCCTGGCGGGTCTGCACGGCGCCCGGCCCTGACACTCCTGAGGCTCTCAGCTGGGCGGCCTCTGTGGAGACCCTGTCCCCTTTGACTCGAGTGAAACGTTCTCACCTGGTCCTGGGTTCGTGTTTCCTGCGTGTGGCCATAGAAGCTGCACCGTCAGCCTTTGCCGTGGAGCCCCCACCTCCCTTTCCTGGTTCCTCAGCGCCTCCCACGGGAAACGGGGAAATCGCTTGCGGGTTCACGCAGGTGGGGACGTGATCTCAGGCCCAGGATTTAGAGAGCCCCACGATCCGGCTGACTCAGAGGTCTGAGGAGGGCGGGCCCCAGAATGTGCCCTTCACAAACGCTGGTGGGTTCTCCCCTCCCGGTGAAAATAGGCTGGATTCCTGTTTCTTTTTGAACGTAGCCTCTGTTCCTTCTGTACCAACAAATGCCCCCATGCCCCGTGAAGAGGCAGATGAACCTGCCCTGAAGCCCCCGAACCTTCCATGCTGGACAGAGAAGGAACGAAACGGCTCCCTCCTGGCCCTCCCCAGCCGGCCCTGAGACCCTGAGCCTGGGTGCACCTGAGCCTGGGATGCACCTGCTTTCTTTAGGTCATTTTGGAGAATGTGCCATCAAATCCCTGGTCACGCTCCCTCCCAGGGCCTGGCACTGCCCTGGGGGTCCCTTACTGGGACACGTGGAGCTGGTGTGTGGCTCAGGCCCTGCGACTGCTGGGAGGCATGGTTTTGTGGTTGAGAACCGTAGGAATGTCCCTGATGTTATCGGTCAGATCCGCCTCCCTTAGTTGTCTCCATCCTGAACCATAGAATGTCCCTGACGTGGTCGGTCAGATCCACCTCCTGAGGGGTCAGGGCCCTGAACCGTAGGAATGTCCCTGACATGGTCGGTCACATCTGCCTCCCGTGGGGTCAGGGTCCTGTGGAACAAGAGCTGCCATTGGAAACGTGGCAGCCGCCCTGGCGTCCCCCCACCCCACATGGAGTCTTGGATACCCTGAGATCCTGTGTGCCCCCGGCTCTGCTTCGCTCCCTCCTCACTCTAAGTCCTAAAGGAGGGTTGTCTCCACCACCTGTCTCGGTTTGAGTCCCATTTTTAAATGTCTTAGCCTAAACCTCATTTCCAGACTTCACGGTACTGAGCCAGGGCCCGAGACCCTGGGCTGGGCATTGAGGAAGCCTCCCCAGGACTCATGCCAGCCCCACCGCCAGCCCCTTTTTCAAGAGAAGGAAGCACCATCGTTGGTTCCTTTTTACACCAAGCTTTGAATTCAGGAGTGAAGTCCTAGTTACTGAATTTCTTAAAAGCACACAAAACATGTTTTAAATATTTCCCTTTTTAAAGGCAGATGCGCCTGCCTGGCCACTTGGCACATTTCCGAAGTGTCCCAGCGCAGATCAGCGGTCCCCTCTGTTCCTTCTGAAAGGAGCGCGCTGTGGGTTCTTGTGTGGCCTGTCAGCCCTCCCCGGCCCCAGACGCCAGTGCCTCTGCGGTGCCTCTGCCCTGCAGGATTCGCAAGGGCAACAGAATCACTGGCCTTCCGGAATCTTCTCCCCCCAGGGGGATGCCCGTGATGGCCACAGCGTGGTTAGACCTCCTGAGTTTTAGCCCCCGGGTAGGGCCGGCCACGCGTCACTGGGGTTTCAGGCCCGTGGGTAGAGCTGGCCACACATGACTCCGGGTGTTTCAGGCCTGTGGGTGGGTCCTGGCCATGAGGGACTGGGGTACAGTCCTGTAGACTTGTTGGAGCCAGGGATGCTGTGTGTCTGTCAGAATTTCACAGCCCCAGGTCTGAGGGGACACGTCCCGTCCCGCACCAGGACAGAGCATTAGTGGAAGCCGCTGCCGTGTTAGACGTTAGCAGAGCTTCACGATGCTGGGCCTGGGCTACTCAGGGAGATTCGTGGACCATGCTGCAGCCACGGTTCTCCCCCCACTGTGGTGTGCGTGGCCCCTGAATCCACTTCATGCCCCAGGTCGTGAGCGATCCGTGGACACGGGGTTCTACATTCAGGGGCATTCACAAGCGCCCAGTGTTGTTTTGAGGCACATTTTCATGTGACGAAAGCAGAGAGCCCCTGGCTGTTGAGTCAGGCAGCCCATCCTCCGTGGGCACCCTCCTCTCTACGGCCCAAGTTCTCCATCATCCCCTGCAGTGAGCCCTGCAGATGGAGGCTGCTGGGCCGTATGCTGGGACGGCACGAGAGGCACACGCCACAGGCCCCTGAGGGTCTCCCTTGCCCGCCGTGCACAGGCTGCTGACATTGGGCCTGCTGTGGGCAAAGGGGACAGATGGTGCTGGAGCCGAGAGCGGCAGCAGCCACGTAGCTCCTGGGTGCACACAGCGATGCCCGGCTCCCTCCTGGCGCAGAGCCTGGGGTCATGTAGCTCCTGGGTGCACGGAGCGACGGCCAGGCTCCTTCCTATCTAAGAGCCTGGGGTCTGAGTCTGGGCCCATGGCCTTCCGCCTTCCTCTGCCTGTCCATTACCACTGGGAGACACTCGTCTTTGTTCCAAAGCCACAGGCTGGTCTGATGTGTTTTAAACGTGCCCCGTGGGCTGAGCCTTGATGGAGACTCTGGGAGGCACTGCAGGCTCCCCTCTGCTCCTAGGGTAACGAAGCGTGGCCCGTAATCTCTGCTCCACCCGGGCTGCCATCAGCGAGAGCTGTACCGATGCTGTTTTTCAGAGTTGACCTCTGGAACGCCAGTAACCTGAAGTTTGGAGATGAATTCCTGGGAGAACTAAGGATACCGTTGAAAGTCCTGCGGCAGTCCAGCTCCTACGAGGCGTGGTAAGGTGACGCTGCGCCTGCAGACTTCCGCATCTCTGAGAGACACAAAAACCCATGCTGCCTCTGAGTGGAAAGGCACAGAGGCCGTGCGTGCTGGTCCTCGGCTGCGCCGGGCACCCACCTGCTCTTACTTTTCATGTAGCTCTGACAAGCTCTGGCTTGATGAGTTTCTGCCCCACAGCAGGTGAGAAACGGCAGGTGAGGAGAGGCAGCAGGGATCACACTCAGCAGGGACTCATGATGGCTGGCACCTCAAAACAGGACAGGGAACGCGGGTGAAAGTGGCCCTAAGCCACCAGCAGCCTGTGGGGTCTGACCCCTGGGAGGAGAGGGCATCAGCAGCTGGTGCAGGAGCCCAGAATGCGCACAGTGGGCCCTGCCCCGCGGCTTCACTCCGAGTCTTGCTCTGGGCCCTCGGCAGCACCTCCTATTGACGGCACATTACAGGGTTCTCCACTCCCCTCTGCACGTCTAGACCTCAGGGATCGGCTCTCACCCAGAACCCACCCCAGGGCATGACGTGTGTTGCTGCCTCCTGCCTTTCTTTCCTGTTTTCTCCAGGTGCTTGGTGTTTTGGTGGAAGGAGCAGGCCATTCATTGTTTGATTTTACTTCCAGTTCACGTGTGTCCCTTAGCGACAGGCAGCTCTTGAGAGGGCCCGGAGTTGCAGGAGGCGTGCACTGCCAGGCGTGGACTGTGTGCCGCGGCCTCATGCCCCATGTGTCCCTCTGCCATGTGTGTGAGGGCAGGTTTCATTCCCAGAAACTGAAACGCACGTGTCTTTTGATTCTATGAAGACGGCACAGGCACAGGCCCCCTGAGCTGAGTTAGGCTTCCTCCTACGCTGAGCGAACCCCTGGCCCGGGTAGCCAAGGCAGCCACCACAGACCCCAGAGAACCCCAGGGGGCTCGTGCCTCAGACACGGGCTCCACCCACCTGACGGGGCTCGTGCCTCGGACACGGGCTCCACCCACCTGACGGGGCTC
>NC_045455.1:292759-297616 GCF_002776525.5 Piliocolobus tephrosceles
TGCCTCGGACACGGGCTCCACCCACCTGACGGGGCTCCTGCCTCGGACACGGGCTCCACCCACCTGACGGGGTCGTGCCTCAGACACGGGCTCCCCCCACCTGACGGGGCTCGTGCCTCGGACACGGGCTCCACCCACCTGAGAGCTTAGACTGCCTGGCCCACAAATCAGAGCAGAGAGGGCTCCTGGGTGACTGCGTGGGGTAGAACCAAAGGTGGAAGAGTGGCCGGGCAGGAAACATCACCCACAATGACCAGGTGCCGAGGTGCCCTGCCAGGCTCACCAGCCCAAGGCCCCCACCCGTGACATCAGGAGCCACAGCACGCTTTGGTTGAAGTAATTTTCATTTCCACCTGCTGCTGACACTGCTGGCTGTGGGTCTTCACAGCGAATCACTGACCACTTCTGCGCGGGTTCCCGGAAACCTGTTCCCTCCACGTTGCACCCCCCATCCCCCTCCGCGTTTCCCCTGTTGACTCCTGCGTCTTTGACTCCAACACTTGTTTCCTGGAGATCCCCAGTGACCAGCCCTGCTGGGGGTCTTCTGTGGGGAATCCCGGGGGCTGCACTCTGGGGAGTCCTAAGGGACCACCCTCCTGACCAGTCGGCCTCAAGCAGGCAGCGGGGAGTCCTAAGGGACCACCTTCCTGACCAGTCGGCCTCAAGCAGGCAGCTGGGCTGCCCTGAGAGCTGCTCCTTGGCAGGTTCAGCCTCACGCCTCCCTCCGTGTGTCCCTCCCACCCAGGTACTTCCTGCAGCCCCGGGACAACGGTAGCAAGAGCCTAAAGCCAGGCGACCTGGGCTCCCTGCGGCTGAACGTGGTGTACACGGAAGACCATGTGTTTTCTTCTGACTATTACAGCCCTCTGCGGGACCTGCTGTTGAAGTCTGCGGACGTGGAGGTGCTTGTCCATGCTGTGGCCTGTGGGTGTGGGCAGGCGGTGCCACCTGCCTGGGGCCCCGCCCCACGCGTTGCCCCACCCTAGAAGGCACCTCCTCCCTGAGGGGGCCTTTCCCGCACCTCCCAGCCCGGCCTGTTTCCCGCCCAGATGCCTGGACCCCTTTGCTGGGGGCACTGGTCCGTCGGCAGGTGGAGCCGTGGGAGCCTGGTGATGCTGAGGACTCTCCGGGTTGTTTGAGGGGGACCCCATCATCAGGGTCCCTCTGCCGGCTCAGGAGCCCTAGAGCTGGCTGCATTTGGGGGTTGCTAGGAGGAGGAGCAAACGCCCCTCCAAGGGCCCAGCCAAGCAGCAGCAAATGGGAAGTTTTGGTGCTTTTGTGAATATATGTGTTTCTGTCTCAGCAAAGAGCCGTATCTATTGTGGCTGGAAGTGAGACCCCAGCCAGGGTGGGGACAGGCCTCTGAGGGTCCCACACCCCGGGCCCCGGCACTGACCTCGCCCCTCCCCGCAGCCCGTGTCAGCGTCCGCGGCCCACATCCTGGGCGAGGTTTGCCGGGAGAAGCAGGAGGCGGCTGTCCCGCTGGTGCGGCTCTTGCTCCACTACGGCAGGGTGGTGCCCTTCATCAGTGCCATCGCCGGCGCGGAGGTGAAGCGGACCCAGTGAGTGCCCGCCCCGCCCCGGGGGAGAGCGGCCTGGACCCGCTGCAGGGATGGCAAAGTCGTCGCCGGGAACCACGTCCTGGCGCAGGGCTTGAGGGAATTCAAGGGTCCGCAGAAACCATGTGGATTCAGGCTGGTTTTCACAGACCCAGTTAATGATTCTTTTTCTTTTCTTTGAAAGCTCCATTTGCCTTTGAAATCCCGGGTAGAGTGAGTGAGTGGGGAGGGGCTCGAGAACAGCTCAGGTCCCCTCCCTGGGGCACTTTGGGAGCCCATGAAAACGGGGCATGGCTTCCCTCAGGACCTGCTGAGCGCGGTTTCCAGACGCCTTTTTCTAGAAACATCCGGCTGCACCTGTGGCCACCGTAGCTGGCAGGAGGGGTTTGCTTCTCTGCTGGCCCTCGGATCCTGCCAGGGTCTGGTGCTCAATTCTCTGTGCAGGCACAGGCCGCAGAGGGCGAGAGGACGGGAGCAAAGGCCAGCCAGGCTCCTCCTGAGCTGGTGGCCACGCCGGCAGCCTAGTGGTTCCCTCTGGCACTGTTGACACAGGACGCTTCCGTGGCCAGGGCCTCAAGCTCCTGGCCTGGTTGTGCTGCTTGTAAAATGTCAGGAAGCCGACTGATGGGCGTGCGCTGACCTCACGGCCCACAGGCAGGGGCTCGGGCCAGGCTCTGCTCCGACTTGCTCTTCCGCGTCCCCAGGAGACAAACGCTGTCCCCGTCGCCATTTCCCAGGGACCCCAACACCATCTTCCGAGGAAACTCACTGGCGTCCAAGTGCATCGACGAGACCATGAAGCTGGCGGGGATGCATTACCTGCACGTCACCCTGAAGCCCGCCATCGAGGAGGTGAGCACGGGGCCGGAGTCCTCAGCATCGCGGGGTGCGGGGAGGACTTCTGCTGACAGGGCACTGCACAGGGATCCAGCCAGACCACGAGCTGGGCTTGAACGTCCGCCCTTCCGGCCTTGCCGCAGGGATTCTGATTCATTCACTTTTATTGAGAGGATGTTCCCTGTGTACTCCAGAACCTTCCAGATTGTCCCAAATTAAAACTATACGTAAGAAAACCCACCATTCCACTAAGGAGAATAACATGCAAGAAAAACCTGGCTCTTCCCAGGGAGACCTTTCTCCACATGTCCTGCGGTCCCCTATGTGTGGGCCCCGGCTGCACGGCACATTTGAGCTGCACACCCAGTCCTCACCCACCCTCTGATGCCCGCACGCCGAGTCCCCCCACCCTGTGATACCCACATGTGCAGTCCTTACCCGACCCTCTGATGCTGCCAGGTTGTGCCCCGTGTTTATGAGCAGCTTTGTAAACAGGCTCTTTGCAAATGTGAGAAAATTTAACATAGCATTCTGGTTTGCTCTGTGGGCAGAAACATGGCAGCATTTTGAAGTAAAAATATTATTAAAGGCCTGCGAGGCCTGGTCTGTGTGACTGGTGCACATCAGCGCATCACTCCCCGAGAAAGCCCGGCTCGTCTGATCACGGCCACACATCACTCTCGGAGAAAGCGGGCACGTCTGATTGTGGCCATGGACTGGGCCCCGTGCCCGTCGTTTGCACCTGACCTCAGCAGCCTGTGACACAGGCCCAGAGCGGCCCCCTTGCAGCCAAGGCTCAGGGCGACACCACCCAACGGTGGCCCTGCAGTCCGGCATCACCATGTCCCTCCGTGCCTCACCATGCCCCCTGTGCCCCTCCACGCCTCACCATGCCTCACCGTGTCCCTCTGCGCCTCACCGTGCCCCTCCGTGCCTCACCGTGCCCCTCCGTGCCTCACCATGCCCCTCCGTGCCTCACCGTGTCCCTCCGTGCCTCACCGTGTCCCTCCGCGCCTCACCACGCCTCACTGTGCCTCCTCATGCCCCTCCGTGCCTCACTGTGCCCCTCCGTGCCAGTGGCCACGTTCGGGGAGCTGTCTTGGCATTTTCTGGATGAGGCTCAGGGTCTGCATCTCAGCCAGGCCTGAGCCCCCCTCCTCCCTCCCTGCCTGTGCCACCGGAACCCACTCACAGAGCCCCGTCTTAAATCTCTCCCCAGATATGCCAGAGCCACAAACCCTGTGAAATAGACCCTGTGAAGCTGAAAGATGGAGAAAACCTTGAAAACAACATGGTAGGTTTTGTTCACGAACGCAACCAAAGCCAGTCACCTGCTTGGGGTCTTTCAGCCGGTGGCTGCCTGGAAACTCTGACTCACCCCGTGAGCCCGGTTGGGGTGGGCGCAGGACTGGGCGTAGGGACACCTGCCACGCCTGGCTACAGTACGCTGGCTGCACTGCTGGGAGCCTCAGCCACCGCCTTAGGCCTGGCCTGTGTGCTCGGCTCTGCCTCCCCTGGGGTGTCCCGGCCAGCTTTGGGGATCTGGTCTGCACACCCCAGCTCTGCCTCCCCTGGGACGAGGGCTCCTGCCCCCGCCTTTTCCTGGGACAGGATGGCCTCCCCGCCTCCCCAGGCTGTCCCCAGAGCTGTGTCCTGCCTTTGAAAACAGCAAACCTCCCTGATGTTGAACTTGCCCCAACAGTTTAGTAGTCACTTCACATGATACTTCTTGCAGACGGTGCTGTTCGGTCATCTCTGTATGAAATGACCAGACAGAGCTCTTGCCTCGGGCAGGCACCTTCTAGCGAGTGTCCGTTCCCCACTCAGTAAATGAGGTCGGGGCAGAGCGGGGGAGCGGACGTGGCGCCCCGAACGGGGTGTAGTGATTTTCACGCGTGAATCGCCACAGCTTCCAGCACAGATTTCCAGGGGTGGCTGTTCACACGTGTCTTGCTGCTGTGGCTGCCCTGTGCCCGCCCTCAGCCCCTCCCCACGCGCCCCTCCCTGGGTGTGTCCTGGTGCTACACGCACCTGCGGGCAGCCTCGGCAGTGGGTCCCAGTGCCGTGTCCCGTTGCAGGAGAACCTACGGCAGTACGTGGACCGTGTCTTCCACGCCATCACCGAGTCCGGGGTGAGCTGCCCGACCGTCATGTGCGACATTTTCTTCTCGCTCCGGGAGGCGGCGGCCAAGCGCTTCCAGGGTGAGTGCCCCGGACACCCTCGTGTTGCTGAGAAATGGCCACAGCCCCGTTCTGGGTGACTCCCACCCAGGCAGAACCCCCCGCAGCCCTCGCTGGACTAGAATTGTGGGGGCGTGAGCCCCAGTTCAGAGGCTGGATTTTTCCGGGGTTTTGTGCCTGGGCCAGTTCCCCAGTTTCCCGACCGCAGTGGTCTCCGGGGTCCCCAGCCCTGAAGTTCATGACCGCAGTGATCTCGGGGGGCCCCATCCCTGGAGTTCAT
>NC_045455.1:297626-300637 GCF_002776525.5 Piliocolobus tephrosceles
TGGTCTCCGGGGTCCCCAGCCCTGGAGTTCATGACCGCAGTGGTCTCCGGGGTCCCCAGCCCTGGAGTTCATGACTGCAGTGGTCTCTCGGGGGCCAGGAAGGCTGGCTGGGCTTTGTCAGGTGAATTTTCCTGATGTGGCCCCCTGGGTTTTGCCAGTGGTTTTTTTTTGTGGCTGACCCTGGCAGGGCCCAGAGTGGCGTTGGGGGCTCTGCCTGCCCGTGTCTTTGAGGAGACAGGACCTCTGGGGGAGCTGCCCCTTCTTCAAACCCCCAAGCCGGAGATCCCCCAGGGACCTGGGCATCTGGCCCCCAAACTTCTCAACCTTGCCGACCCTCGGGGAGGCGCCTGCACCCGCCCATCTCCTGCGATGCTTAAGGCCCCGCCGGGACTCAGCCTCTGGGGCCGCTGAGAGGCTCGGCGAGGGCCCTGCTGCCCGGCTCCTCCCTTCCTTGCATGTCCTGTGGCCTCGGGACAGCTGCAGACACCCGCAGGGTGGCCATGGCCCTGCAGAGCCATCCACGCCTCTGTGTCCCCAGGAGTCAAACGCGGTCCCCACCCCTGTTTCTCAGGACATCAGACAGCCCCGGCGAGGGGCCCGGGGTCTCGGGGAGGCAGTTCCCAAGCACTTCCCAGCCGCAGACCCACTTTGAACAAAGTGGAAGTGAAGACATAAAACACATCCTCTCA
This sequence comes from Piliocolobus tephrosceles, assembly GCF_002776525.5. Taxonomy (NCBI): domain Eukaryota; kingdom Metazoa; phylum Chordata; class Mammalia; order Primates; family Cercopithecidae; genus Piliocolobus; species Piliocolobus tephrosceles. Next base: position 298,316 of record NC_045455.1, read on the forward strand.
CCCGGATGAGCACAGACCACCGAGGAATGAGTCTGTGACAGGCACCAAAGGGGCTGCGCTGTGTGGTGATGATGAGAGACGGACAGAGACAGAGAGAGAGAGAGAGACAGAGATAGAGAGAGAGACAGAGCTAGAGACAGGGAGAGAGACATAGAGACAGAGAGATAGAGAGAGACAAGAGAGAGAGGAGAGAGAGAGACAGAGGGAGAGAGACACAGGTGGAGAGAGGGCCAGGACTGTGGCAGGACTTCCCTGCGGACCCTCGGGGGCCACTGTGCCAGAGGGAAAGGATCACCCCGCCTCTGTCTCCCGCAGGTGACCCGGACGTCAGGTACACCGCAGTGAGCAGCTTCATCTTTCTGAGGTTCTTTGCGCCTGCCATTCTCTCCCCCAACCTCTTCCAGCTCACGCCGCACCACACGGTGAGTGACTGGCTGAGGGACCGAGGCTTTCTGAGCTGTCCTGGGACGCCGGCCTGGGTCAGGGCATCTGCGTGGCTGTGGGGGCTGACCCTGTGGAGTGTGGAGTGCGTGGGGAGTGTGGGGAGTACATGTGGGGCGTGGGGAGTGTGTGGAATGAGGAGTGCGTGTGGAGTGCGTGTGGAGTGTGTGGACGGCGCGTGGGGAGTGTGGAGTACGGGTGGGGCGTGGGGAGCGTGGAAGGCGTGGGGAATGGGGAGTACGTGTGCCGTGTGTGTGGAGTGTGGGGAGTGCCGGTGGATGCGCTGGGTCCCAGAATGTCCTCGTTGCAGGTGGTTCACCAACCTATTTAAGCTGTGTACGTTCTGGGGGAATTGAGACAACGTCACAAAAGCAGTGGACGGTTTGACCAGGGTTTAGCTGCTGGTCACTGCCGTGCTCTCCTCCCCTGCCTATCACATACGGAGTATTGATGATCGGCGTATCATCCGTGTATTGAGTCAACAGAATCCTATTCAGCAGTGATTTGCCCCTGGCCCCAATGTGGTTGCTGGGGCCGCGGCTCTCAGGGTGCAGGGATCTGGGGTGACCGTGTTGCATGTGCAGGTGGCAGAGCTGGAAGGAGATGGCCAGGGCAAGGGGATGTGAGGGATGGCCCATTCCCCAGCACTTCTTATTTTTTTGAGACGGAGTCTTGCTCTGTCACTCAGGTTGGAGTGCAGTGGTGCCATCTCAGCTCACTGCAACCTCTGCCTCCTGGGGTCAAGCAATTCTCATGCCTCAGCCTCCCTAGTAGCTTGGATTACAGGCGTGTGCCACCACGCCCAGCTAATTTTGTATTTTTAGTAGAGATGGGGTTTTACCACGTTGGCCAGGCTGGTCTTGAACTCCTGACCTCAAGTGATCCACCTGCCTCGGCCTCCCAAAGTGCTGGGATTACAGGTGTGAGCCACCAAGCCTGGCCCGCAGCACTTCTAAGTTGAATTTCAAACCTCATGAAGGCTGAGATGAGCCCCAGGCAGGACCAGGAGACTCAGTGCCCCAGAGCCATGACCCTGCCTGATGCTTTTGACTTTGAGACGCGTCCTGCATGCTGGGCCGAGAGGGTGGGTCCCCACGGTGCCATCGGATGCTGCCTGCGGGACGTCCTCAGCAGCTCCTGAGACTGGGATACCCGCCTTCTCCAGTCCTGTCTGCGTCGCTGCCCCTGTTTCTCCGTAGCTCATGCACAAGTCACAGCAGCTCGGAGGTGACTCCTGCATTTCGTCCCCTGGGTGACCTGAGACAGTCACAGTATTTCTGTAAAGCTGACACAGACCTTTCTCTCTCCCGCCTCCCCAGGACCCCCAGACATCCAGGACGCTGACGTTGATCTCCAAGACCGTTCAGACCCTCGGCAGCCTGTCCAAGTCCAAATCTGTGAGTCTCTGTTCTTCATTTTCTCTTTTTTAGGGACAAATGATTTTTTTGTCTCTTCAGAAAATACACATGAAAAACCTCCCACATTTGAGAGTTAGATCAAGATCAAGAATCAAAGCTGGCACCACATCCCCTCCTGAAGCCCAGGACCCGAGCGTCCCCGTCCCGCCCACCTCTCCCCTCCTAAAGTGAACCCGTTACTGTTTTCGGGAGCCTGTGGCTCCTCACTGGCCCTGTGGCAGGAGCAGCCTCTGACCTGTCAGGTGTGGGACGCGGCCGAGCAGGCCAGGCAGGTGGCCTGACCTGGGGCCTCCCGGGCATCGCAGGGCTGGAGGCTCCCCCACCACGCGGCCCCCCCCCCCCCTCCCCGCCCCCCCCCCCCCACGTAGCCCCCTCCCCCCCTCGCCGCCCCCTCCCCCTCACGCAGCTCCCTCCTCCCCACACGGCCCCCTCCTCCCCACGTGGCCCCCTCCTCCCCACGTGG